>NC_091329.1:12655083-12662583 GCF_038502225.1 Cherax quadricarinatus | reverse complement strand
GCACGGTAGTGACAGACCAATGTTGCTCGTTCCTTGGTCTCCGCCCACACAACGCCCGCTCCACCACGCATCTCAGGTGCAACTGAAACACACACACAGACACACAATTAACACGGAATTATTAAACTAAATATTGGGTAGACTGTAACTAGTTCAGTTTTATCTAGTAGCAGAAAAATAGCTATTAACGACTAGCCCACGGAATGGACTTGAAACTAGAAATGAGATGCATCCTGGAAGAACCACAAAAGTCGTCATATTTTGTCTTCAATATATTCAGTAGTTGAGTATATTTAAATTATCTGGTAATATGCAAAAAATAAAAATGAATAATGTATCTTAGTCTTTGATAATGTGCTCAGACAGCATTACGTCTGATCTGATAGTTGCAGGGATCTTGATGGAACACGAATGTCATCTGAAGGCGTGTAAAACAAAGCACATGAAGTCTTTCTTTACATATAAACGTTATGAAATAGTGGAAAACAAAAATTTTAGAGGATGTTCCGAGTATAATAAGCATCACAAAACTTAACGATAGCTATCATTATCGAGTTTAATATTACGGAGTACAACGTCCGCAGCATTGGCGCAGTAACTACATAAGGCAGTGCTTATTGCGCATAAAACATACATGTAGTTATGTGTACATGTAGTATATACACATATCTTCTTCTTTCAACAAACCGGCAGTATCCCGCCGAGGCAGGGAGGCTCAAAAAGAAAAGCCAAAGTTTCTCTTTTTAAATTTAGTAATATATACAGTAGAAGGGGGTTGCTAGCCCCTTCCTCCTGGCATTTTAGTCGCCTCTTACGACAAGCATGGCTTATGGAGGAAGAATTCTGTCCACTTCCCCATGGAGATAAGAGGAAATAAACAAGAACAAGAACTAGTAAGAAAAATAGAAGAAAACCCAGAGGGGTGTGTATATATATGCTTGTATATGTATGTGTAGTGTGACCTAAGTGTAAGTAGAAGTAGCAAGACGTACTTGAAATCTTGCATGTTTATGAGACAGAAAAAAGACACCAGCAATCCTACCATCATGTAAAACAATTACAGGTTTCTGTTTTACACTCACTTGGCAGGACGGTAGTACCTCCCTGGGTGGTTGCTGTCTGCCAACCTCCTACCTGGGACATACACAAATATACACACAAAATACTTACAGGTATAGATACACAAACACAAAAACGTATAAACATACACACACACATTTACCGTCAGTCCCATACAAACATATACACAAGCACATACACACACGAGTATGCAGAGCTAATAAGCACACAGTAATAAGTGAAATTGCCTACAAACACACACACAAAAATACCGACAAATACAAACACACACACACATCACAAGCATACACACCAACACCTTTCACCGTAAACAATTCTGGGCTGCAAAGGCATTTGAATTATACAATGATGACGGTATTTTCTTGCTGTAAGAGTTGGATTACGCAGAGTGCAAACACAAATGACACTATCAGCTCTACTCTTAATCTAGTCAAAAATCATTAACACTACACAACACTTAAAAATAGACAACATCGTTGCAAAATTCAAAAATACAGTGAAGAACCTATTCTGGTTACTGTTGAACCAATAATAAAAATATAAATAAACTACTAGGAATAGAAGCACAAAAAATAATCTTTACTTTAGAAACAAGTTCCAAGAATATGGAGAATATAATCCATGCTCACAGGCGGACCTTACGCAAACAATAGATAATTATGTAACTTGAAGGTTAAATAAGATGACCTCTAGTGATACACTCACTGTTCAGGCTGGTTAACAGGGTTTAAAGCCTATTGACTACACAGGAGTCATTAAGTCTGCATGTGACCTGTTTACCACCAGTCAAAATACTTTAATCCCTAAAGAATAAAAGCGCACTCTCAGTGTATATAAACTGATATATATATATATATATATATATATATATATATATATATATATATATATATATATATATATATATATATGTATATATATATATGTAGCTCTGAGTTACCTATGTTGTTTTTTCTATTGTATCTTTGTGAATGTTTTGTCGATGTATTTTGTCTTTAAATAAAAAATATATATATATATATATATATATATATATATATATATATATATATATATATATATATATATATTATATATATATATATATATATATATATATATATATATATATATATATATATATATATATATATATATATATATATATATATATATATATATATTCTTATGAATACTCTACAGGAAATTACTTGCAAAGAACTCTGTAAACAGAGGTTTCAAAAAATAAATAAAAAAGACAAGGAAAAATGTATGAAAATTCAATTTTCCCAGCAAGTTAAGAATTTAATTACTAACATTAACTGAGAAATATCTATAAAATGTTTAACTAACTTTATGAACAAGAAAAAAATAACAATCACAAACTTTGCGTTCTCGGCGCTGTGGTACAGGAGTCTTCGTATTTAATTTTACTTAATCTTTCCTTATTTTGCTTAATCTTCAGTTATCTTAATCTTTCCTTATATTACTTAATCTTTCTTTATCTTAATCTTCCTTTATCTTACTTAATCTTTTATTATCTTACTTAATCTTTCCATATCTTACTTAATCTTACCTGACCCAATCTTACTCATTTAAAAAAGTATATTAAGCACCGCAGTTTGGTCACATGCAATATGCTTAACTAACCTCTGCAAACCTTTTTTCGTATTGTTCTTTCAATGAATTTTTCTAGCTTATTTCCATGGGCAACGTGAGACTAGAAATTCTTTCGTGTAGCAGTTCGTTTGTAGCCTACTAGCATTCTTTGTATATAAACCAAACGTTTTACGTAATAATATTGTCAGTTAATATACTAGACAGCTGTTGGCTTACTGGCCCCTTGTCTAGGTAATCAAATTAAAAATCTACTGTGTAAGGCCTTTAGTATCGCAATAAAATCTCTCTCTGTCTCTCTCTCTCTCTCTCTCTCTCTCTCTCTCTCTCTCTCTCTCTATATATATATATATATATATATATATATATATATATATATATATATATATAGGGCTTGCTGAGCCAGTTTTTACGTCTCCTCTGAAGAGGTGTGTGCGTGTGATATCAGGATGGATGGTTAATAATGCTTAAAGCGTATCGAGAACTTAAATTGTCATTAAGGCTATATGTCCCCTGTTTACCACCAGCCAAGAATACTTTAATCCCTAAAATAGTGTTTAATGTAAAGTAAACTCACAGCGTATATACAATGAGATACGTTCACCTCTCAGTTTACATATTCTCTTACTAATGGGTTCAGATAAACTTATATCCCGAAATATGCTCAAAATGAGACATCATTAAGTGCCAGAGAGACAATACTTTTAAGCAGTCGTCCCTTGCAATCTTCTATAGAAAACGACGTCGAATATTTGACATTGATTTCCACGTTGATATAACATATTCCTTTAGTATAATGTTATCGCGCCAGGTACATGGGAGCTCCGCCAATATTGACTCTGTCATACCTATCAGAAATGTAATAGAAATTTCAGCAAAAACAGCCTCGCCGATAGGGTCGACTAATGAGAATTTAAAATGTAAGGTTATAAAAGTTGTTGTATTTTGATTGTGACTAAACTCGTTGAATATTCATGTTGTAATTAATGAAAAGAGTCACAGCAAAGTTTAGACTTTTTCATTATGTAAAGTGTTTATTAGTGTTGGCGAGAATGCTTTTAACTCTATGTCAGAAAATAATAATAATAATAATAATAATAATAATAATAATAATAATAATAATAATAATAATAATAATAATAATAATAATAATAATATGTTCCTGTCTTGCGAATACAAGAGTTTACGAGACAATTAATAATTAAACAATTGGAGGATCTTTGTAATTGTAAAAATATCTTCACCTTTCTTAATGTCAATTTTCGGTCTCTCCTTTCACCGTACATCTCATCAATCCCTTCATCGGTATCTCATTTCCTTTACCCTCCTTTTACTTTTCTTAATCATTATTAGTTTATCCATCTTCTTTCCCTTCTACTTATCTCTACAAATTTACATCTCTCCCTCTTTCTCTCTCTCTCTCTCTCTCTCGCTCTCCTTCTCACCTATGTTTACCGTTCCACAAGACCAACACTTTCCTTCTCCTCTTCCATCGCCCGAATTTTGGGTCGAGCTCATTCAAAGTCGGGACAGCCTCTTGTGTGTTCCACCCTGCCGACCATTCCGGCCACCCACCATCCGGCTACCCTGGCAGCCTGCTGCCACTCTGGCAAATCTGCTGCCACCCGAGGGACCCTACTGCCACCCAGACATCTCTGTTCTGACTCCAACCACCATGCTGCCACCCAAGCCACCCTGCTACCACCCCTGCCACCTCTGTTACCCTGTATCCTCTTCTCCCTCATGTTCCTCCCTGTTAACTCTTCGTACACATTTCCCGACTCGTGTTTCGCTCTTATTCTTTTCTTCATTCTTTATACACACACACACACACACACACACACACACACACACACACACACACACACACACACACACACACACACACACAAGAGAAAACTGGCGTACAGATGCAAATTACACTCGTTATGCTGATATAAAATATACAACAGAGATAATGCCCTGAACTACACCAGTCTAACTGACGGACGCTGTTATAAAAACTAGAAAAACCTATTAGACCCTTGTGAATAAAACACCTGGAGAGGAAAAATCCGCTAACTAGCAGACAGCTAGGATATCGATCAGCCTTTTTTTTTTTGTATATTAAAAAATATTAAGCTATTACGACAGTCACATAAATTTTTCAAGGTAAATAAAATCAATCCTCTCTCGCAAATCTACAAAAGTTATACGACAGTGTAATAAATATTTAAGGTAGGAAAACGAAGTTTGTGTGAAGTGAATATTCTTGCATTGTAAAAAAAGACTTTTGACAGTGCACCTGATACAATCCTAATTCAGTCAGAGGCAAGCATAAATACACATCTGGTTGCCAATAAATAACCAGAATGGAGATAAATAGATAGATAGATAGACAGATAGATAGATAGATAGATAGATAGATAGACAGATAGAGAGAGAGAGAGAGAGAGAGAGAGAGAGAGAGAGAGAGAGAGAGAGAGAGAGAGAGAGAGAGAGAGAGAGAGAGAGAGAGAGAGAGAGAAAGTGATTTTCCAGGAGTATCTCTCCTGGGACCAGTGCTGCTCCTGATACACGTATCCATGTTAAGAGATAATTTAAATTTAATGAGGAGAATACACATAGGAGAAAGCATACGAATACTATCACAAACTCATGGACCAAGTTCGAGAATGATCAGTCGGGAATCAGTTGAATGTCAACTCGTGTACTAGCGTAGTCATGAAAATCTAGAAGTGTGACAGTATGTACTACGTTGACAGGCTAAAAGAACTGAGCCTGAAGACTGAAGAGGAGGGAATAAAGTGCGACATGTTTACGTTATAAAAGATACTCAAAAGAAATTATTGGGCAGATAGGGCAGACTGTTCGTATAACGGTGACGTTAGAGAACATTTTTTTTCAGGTTAAAAGGGATGTGTAATATACTTGGACGTGGAAGTTGTTCATGCGAAGTGGGTATGATAATTTTTATGAAGCCAGAAACTATTTATGTTGATCGATGATAGTAATTGCCGGGACTATGAGGTATGCTGGAGTCCTTCAAATGCAAATCAGTGAGTTCTTATAATGAAAATAAATGACGACAGAGAAATAAGCAGCAGAGCTAGAAAGAAAACCTAAGTTACTTTATAACCTTGTTCATCCACGAGAAATGATCGAAAGGTATGTGGTGATTTGATTAGAATTTCCAAAAGGCATTCACAGAGGTGAAGAGATCATTACGTAAATGGAGACAGGTTAGGCCAAAATTACAGAAATGGGAACATCAAAACAGTCAGAGAGAAATGAAACTACTCTTGGGGCCAGATTGTATCGTCAGAGTCAATGTAATACATACTAAGCAAAGTTATGTGAATGGTGATCACAAAGAAGCTGGTTGAGCACCTGAAGAAGGATTTCGTTACGGAGAGTCAACACTGATCTAGGAATTAAGGATGGTAATCTTGCCTCACGTATGTTCTTCAAAACTGGAAAGAAAATTTATGTGTAAGACGAAAGAATAAAATAGGCAAATTGTATTCTTAAAATACTGGAAGACCTTTGACACTCCTCTTCCAGACTTATCCATTAGCTGGAAGAACAGGAAGGGATACCAGGAAAAGCGCTTCAGTGGCTCCAGGAATATCTGAAGAAAATAGGATAGAGAGGAGTGGAAAGAAAGGTATTATCGAGGTGTGCAAGATTAATGGGCATACTAACCCAACGATCAGTATTAATATTCAAATTCTTTCTGATTTATGTAAACGACCAACCAGACGTAATATATTCCTACGTGTCACTGTTTGCTGACGATGTTAATCTGATGAGATGAATACCAACGGAGGACCGTAGAGACAGAGAGCAGAAAGATTTAAACGAACCTCGAATATGGTTCAACAAGTGGAAACTGAAATTTAACTCTTAGAAATATTTAAAACCATGAAGGGGAAATGAGGAAGATGGGAACAAAGACAGCACTGACCGGATGATGAGAGCAAAGAGAGCACTGACCGGATGATGAGAGCAAAGAGAGCACTGACCGGAAGATGAGAGCAAAGACAGCACTGACCGGAAGATGAGAGCAAAGACAGCACTGACCGGATGATGAGAGCAAAGACAGCACTGACCGGAAGATGAGAGCAAAGACAGCGCTGACCGGAAGATGAGAGCAAAGACAGCACTGACCGGATGATGAGAGCAAAGACAGCACTGACCGGATGATGATATCAAAGACAGCACTGACCGGATGATGAGAGCAAAGACAGCACTGACCGGATGATGAGAGCAAAGACAGCACTGACCGGAAGGTGAGAGCAAAGACAGCACTGATCGGATGATGAGAGCAAAGACAGCACTGACCGGAAGGTGAGAGCAAAGACAGCACTGACCGGAAAATGAGAGCAAAGACAGCACTGACCGGAAAATGAGAGCAAAGACAGCACTGACCGGAAGATGAGAACAAAGACAGCACTGACCGGACGACAACCAAATCCAAACATCTAAAAAGAAAGAAGAAAATCTCAAGAGACTCGCACATGTAACGTACAACTAGTTAAGAACATCTAAAAAAGAACAAATAAATAAATACGGTAAGCTAGTTCAATTAGGCAAATATAACTAGAAAAGTACAACTAGATAGGTACATCAATATTTTATACAAAGTTATTTCACTATACACAATAGCAATACACTTTAGCAACAGAGAGTCCAAAGGTTTGTAACCAAAGTATTACTGGCGCAATCAGAAAGGATATATAAGGAAAATATCAAAGTGTCTGGAATTAATACCGCTAGATATAATCACATGACGCATATTGTATGAAGAGGTAGAGTCTGACAGGAAACGAGAGGGAAGAAGGA
>NC_091329.1:12632583-12650083 GCF_038502225.1 Cherax quadricarinatus | reverse complement strand
TCCCTGTGAATATTTTATTTTGTGAACACATATATCCTGCCTTTTGTCTGTTTTAGTGATAGGTTTTTTTTCCGTTAGGCTATCTTCGTGGCTCTTGATTCTCAGTTATTGGATAACTCTGTTTGCAAACCTCTGGAACTTCTTGAATTTCTCTTAATGTTTGCCAGGGCTGTGGCTTGACACTGGTGAAGCCACAATATACACATGTCAGATATTACGATTTATATGAACCTCCAGTGAAAGGTTTGTTGTTGATACCCTACCCAGTTCTGTTCTCATAACTACGACATCTCTCCCCGTCCTGTTTTAATATTATTAATACCACCCAATTTCCTTACCTTTGTCACTCATGTCCGTCTCATAACTTTGACATTATTTCCCTGTCCTTATAATTTTGACACTCTCCGACCTCATAACTACGATTTCCTCATGAAATCATAACTCTGACATCTGTCCCTGCCTCATAACTTTGCACTCATTAGGGTTGAAATCCAATAGTCCTCATGGGCCATTCTGGCAATCCGACCAAATCTTGCAGTTTCTCGCCATCGTCTGCCATTTGTATCCTTTTCATCGATCTGGCATTGCCGACGAAAACAATTATTGTCTCACCATTACTCTCTGTCTTCAGTCTCTCAGATATTCCTTGAGAGCAGAAGCAGTTTTTGTGTCTCCCGATGGGTGAGGCTGGTTGATGCAGCAGCGGATGGAGGAACGAGTTTCCACAGCTCCATAGGCTAAGTTAAACTGTCCATAAATAAAATATTAAAATTCGTGTCACCCGTACTTGCCTTCAGGTTTTCCAAAAACAAAAAAAGAGAAAATGAAGCTGTCTTTGTTTAAGCCGTTCTTGTAATAGCATTTTACGGTCCAGTTTTTTTTTCAGGAGCATGAAAGGCCACTACAAAATTTAAAAAAGTATGCAACATCTCCGTGACACTTGATATTCATCAAGCTTCTCACAAAACTCCAGTAGATTCAAGAAATGATTTGTAACTTAGAGTTTTGAGACTCTCTGACCGCAGGTTCAAACCCCACCCGTGGTATGGTTTGTTTCCATGTGGATTTCTCTTGACTTATCTTTTTTTCCAGCCAGGTATAATTTAATCTTTTTCTAATAGGCTTTTTCACTATTCTGTATGTGTTATTATGGACCTTTATCGGCGTTTTTGTTCATAATTTGGAACCCTCTAGAATATGATGTAGTTCTCCATCATCTACCTTTTTCGGAAGTATATTGTTTGTATATTTTGCTTGTGGCTTACACAGAAATTCAGGCACTTCTGTGCCTACAGCCTTTGTAATCACCAGTTCCTCTTGGTGTTCCCCAGATCTATTAGATTTTTCTATTCCTTTCTCATCCTTGACACTGGTTTCTTATTTTTAGTAAACAGGTAATTGATCTTCAATCTTATTTCTTGATATATTAATGATCTTAAAGTTTTTTACGTGTCCATAGAATTACGAAGGCTCAGACTTTACCTTATTAACTATGTAGTCAATGAGTTTTTTCTGTGTCTTTCTTGACAACACTTTAGTGGCAAGATCACTAATATGTGTGACCATACACGTATTTATCTATATGAGTTTAAATATGTGCTATCAGTTAAATACAGAATTTTATATGATTTGTTCGTTGAATGAGGAAGTAGTTCGTATTTTTTGTTGTTCGGTATTTAAAATCATATATTATAAAGGTAACAAGACATTTCTTCGAAGTTATCACAACATACATTAATGTACTTGTTAACAAGCCTTTAGTAATTCATTGTCATTTTACACGGTGTTAAACCTCGTTCCTGAACGCCAGCGGATGCTTACCCTGGGACAAGTCATCTGACTAACATCCTTGCCAGAAGACAGTATTTTGTTTCTTGATAAATAAACCACCACCACTTAACAATATAAGTAAAATTATTTATATAAATCTCGCAGGTGCATATCAGTCAATGAGATCCTATCCTCCATGTTTTTCATCTTCTTTATGCAGTGACTTCGTAGCTGCGAGGCAATAAATTCTTCTCTTAACCTCCGCAAACTCACACTGACATGTTTTCCCGCGAATACTCAGAGAAAATAGCTTTCGTTCCCAAATATGCAGGTCGTCGATTTCGCGTGATGAATTCACTTTGCAGGTGGATCGTGCTAGTGATAGTCGTCAATATTTATTGTATTATGCTGCGTGGAATACTACAAATACTACTGCTGTTACCTCAACTGTTTAAACAGTGATGATTGTGATGATGGAGATGATAATGACCATGATACTATGTACTACTACTACTCATATTATTATTTTAATTATTACACACACACACACACACACACACACAAATATATATATATATATATATATATATATATATATATATATATATATATATATATATATATATATATATATATATATATACATATATATATATCATTTAAAGCAACTTCATTATCAAAGTTCTTAATATTATATATTGCCATTAAAACGCTCCCACTTTGCTAGCAGAGTAAATTAAATGTGGGTTGCAAATACCGTAAACTTTTTATAATGTCTGAATGGTCCTACCCCAGAGACAGTCATACCTGCCTTCCTACCCCCCTTCTCCCTTTCTCCTCTGTCTGTCTGTCTCTCTCTCTCTGTTTGTCTGTCTGTCTGTCTGTCTCTCTCTGTTTGTCTGTCTGTCTGTCTCTCTCTCTGTTTTTTGTACAATTGTTTTACAGAGAGTTCGTCCCTTTATTTACAAGCTAATTCCTTTTTTGAAAGCCTTTTTATTGTTATGAGGCATACAAATAGGGCTAGAGATTTCATTTGGTAAACTGAATTTATATCATCGATGTCATTATGCTGTATGAACGTGTTCCAGACTGGAATCATCCTAGGAATAAATGATCTCAGATGAAGTGAGGGTCTGGAGAAGTGTACAACCAGAGTGTAATTGCTGTCTGTTGCTCGTCTTGTTATCTAGAACCTGTCGTTTCGCTGTCCGCGAAGTAGAGCCAAGTGTGGTACCTTGACAATATTGGCGTTGTACATAACAGTAGAGCCACTCGCATCCCTTCGGTGTTGAAGGCTCTGACGAAATGATGAGAGATGAGTCGTCCTGCTCTGTTTTTATTTTCTCAAAAGAGTAGCTGATGAAATTGGGTCTCTCTTTCTCTCTCTCTCTCTCTCTCTCTCTCTCTCTCTCTCTCTCTCTCTCTCTCTCTCTCTCTCTCTCTCTCTCTCTCTCTCTCTCTCTCTCTCTCCCTCCCTCCCTCCTCACAGTGGATCAGGAGGCGGTGATGGTGCCAGTTTCAAGGAGACCCAGAAGACCAACAAATGCGCCTTCTCGTTCCAGCAAGATATGGCCGATAAACTCTCGAACTTATTACTATTACCTTACAATTAGGAGTTTGTTTATATTCCATGTTTTCTTAACTTATGGAACATTATTGCTGCTTTCAGCAATAATTGTACAATTACGAATTACATCATTAAGGAAGTTCCTAAATACACTCTTGGGTATACTAAACTGCGTATTAAAAATACTTGACAAACGAACAAACGCAAAACTCATTTTGAGTTAAACTTTGCAATGGTCTCTCGTTTCAAAAGTTGTATTTTATTCAATGCATTGATTCAGATAACTCTTTCCTTTTGTCAAGTGTGTATTTTTGAAAGTAATTCCTCAAACATTCTGCTATTACCATTATTTTACCTTTCTGACTGTTTTTTATATCATCATCGTCATCAAAATCAACATCATTATCATCATCATGATAGAACGGCAGCAGTCCTTTGGTAGTGAAAGGTAGAGACATAGTCGCAATTAATTTCGAAGACTTTGTCCAGACAAAATATAATTATCCAAACGAGCCAGTTTACTGAGGCTCATTGATTGACTACTTGTGTGTGTGTGTAGAGAGAGAGAGAGAGAGAGAGAGAGAGAGAGAGAGAGAGAGAGAGAGAGAGAGAGAGAGAGAGAGAGAGAGAGAGAGAGAGAGAGAGAGACGAGAGACGAGAGACGAGAGACGAGAGACAGAGAGAGAGACAGAGGCCAATGTTGTCAAAGTACCACACTTGGATCCACTTCGAGGACAGCGTGAAACAAGCTTCTATACCACAAGACGGGCAGAAAGCAGCAACTTCACTCTGGCTGTACCCTTCTCCAGAACATCACTCCATCTGAGATCATTTATCCCCAGGATGACTCGAGTATGGAACACATTCATACAGCATAATGATGACAACGAAATAAAGTCAGTTGATCAGATGAAAATGCTGACCCACAGATGGCTCCAACTTCATCCTGTTCCCTACTTGTATGTCGCATAACAATAAAAATGATGTCAAATGAGCTGATGTAGGTAACAGCTCTTAGCTTGTCAATAAAGTTAAGAATCCTTAACCTAACCTTGTGAAACCCTGTGTAAAGAGAGAGAGAGAGAGAGAGAGAGAGAGAGAGAGAGAGAGAGAGAAGCAGTCAATCAATGAGCCTCAGTAAACTGAGAAAGGCAGACAGATGTACATATATATAGATATGCATTCAAACGGAATGAAACGAATTTCTTAAATGACTTACAAACAAGAGGCATCAAAGGCACCTCCACTCCCAGACTTCCGCTAGCAGCACCCTTCTCCAGCGTCCACCACAAGACTGCAGCTCAATATTTTCACCGCTGGAATGGCTCGCTGTCTGCGAAGCGCCATGAATCTCGCGATACAAAACGAAGTCAGCAATGAGAGCCTTGAAAAATGCCCACCATCATCCCCACTCATGACTTTCAATCAAGAGCAGCAAATAAAGTGGTTTTCTGGATGTCTGCTCTTCCTGGAGTGGAATAGCATTTCACAGTGAACTTAGCTACCTTGGGCTAGGAGGGAAACCAATGTGGGATAGTCTTTCCCGTGGTTGAGAGACGGACATAACGGAATAGACTGAAACATATCAAGGAGTAAACAAACATTCAGTTGATCTAGAAAAACAAGAACTATTAGGAGTGTCGGTTGGACCGAAAAGCCCTGTAGGACAGATACTCTCAATGGACCACAAAGACCTGAAGAATAAAGACTGCGCTGAATCGAGAAGAGCATAGAAAACTGTGGATTGAATGAGACTACCAGAAGAATAAGGACTGTGGATGGGCCCAAGTAAAGATGAATTTTGTGAATTACAATTGACTGAGAAATCCAGTACGATAAAGACCGTGGTAGGCATTATTATGAACAGGGAAAGGAAATGATGTGTGTGCTGAGCAAGAAACATAAGAGTAGAAATTTCAAATGATACGGAGTTGTAGCTGTAGCGGAGATAGAAAGAGCTGAAGGGCTGGTAGTTGATTTGTTGGGTGAGCATGTAATGGTAGAAATAAAATTTGAGCTTAAATAGTCAAGTTGCAAGTGGATAGTAATCTCAGTTAGGTAGATCAGAGGTAGATCTGCAGATTGACTTAGCAACGGGTGGAAGTTCATCGTGAAGTACAAGCTGGAAAACATACTACCGTCCTGCCAAGTGAGTGTAAAACGGAAACCTGTAATTGTTTTACATGATGGTAGGATTGCTGGTGTCCATTTTTCTGTCTCATACACATGCAAGATTTCAGGTACGTCTTGCTACTTCTACTTACAATTAGGTCACACTACACATACATGTACAAGCATATATATACACACCCCTTTGGATTTTCTTCTATTTTCTTTCTAGTTCTTGTTCTTGTTTATTTGCTCTTACCTTAAGGAGGCCTGGTCACAGACCGGGCCGCGGGGGCGTTGACCCCCGGAACTCTCTCCAGGTAAACTCCAGGTAAATTAAATTTCAGGGTGGAAGAATAGACATCACGACCCACAAATCTTCGTCACCTCCACTCCTGATACCGGAGGACCGTTAGTTAAGATCGAATACTTAAAAACAGACATAAGACGTCACTCTAACGTGATGATGAACATTCTACCAGACGGAACATTTAACTTGATCATGAACATACAGACAGAACCCTTCTGTCAGGGTGATCATAACATGCTAACAGACAGAACACTTCACGTAACGTGATTTTGAACATGCAAACAGATGAAAAGCTTCGCATAACTCGGTCATGAACATAAAATAACAGATAAAAAAACTCACATAGGCAATAACGCTTCGTAATTGACGAAAATTAAAGATAATAAAATCGATACGTGAAGTTTGAAAATTTTCCTTGATAATATTTTAACTAACGAAAGTGTAAGGCAAAAATTAACATATTTGAAACAAGAAATAAAACTATAATATTGTATTCAAAGTTATTTAGTTATAATTCTTGATTGGAAAAACGAGGTCATTGATTTGACGTAACTGGTGCAACTTGCAGCCATTGCCTCATCTTGGTGACAATCATAGCAAAATCAACATTAACCTTTATTAAGATCCTGTCTTGCACTGTTACAGTGCAAATTGCAACATCGTTTCGACCTCACAGGCCATGTTAGTAAGATCAGCAGCATAAATGACTACATGCTGGTGAGCTTGCAGGTCATGTTAGAATGAATAGCAGCATATAGATGGAAGGGTTAAATACGTGTTAATGAATATACGTGATTGAATAAAATAAGGTGAGTAATAGTGTGACTGAGGATGGAATGTCAGGCAGGATATGGTGATATATTGTGTGTGGGATGGGGGAGAATGTGAAACACTGATTGGATTGGATAAGAGAAAGAGGATGTCAGAATGACGGTGTGTCACAGTGGAAGGATTGTGCGACAGTGTGTGTGTGTGTGTGTATGAGAGCAGTGTGGGTGATGTGGAGGGGAGGAAGTGTGATCATATGTTAGGATTGGACAAGGACAGAGAAAAATGTTGTGCAGATAGGTGTGAGAGAAGTGTCCGGCAAGTGTGAATGAGAAGTGTTGCAGAAAGAGACGATGGGGAGAGGTAATGGAGAGAAGTGGAAGAGAAAGGTGTTAGAGAGAGAGAGAGAGAGAGAGAGAGAGAGAGAGAGAGAGAGAGAGAGAGAGAGAGAGAGAGAGAGAGGTGTGAGATAGAGAGGTATCACAGTGAATGCACATCCTGTGTTCTGTCAGATTATGAATGCATAATGTAGTTTATATATTCTCTCCAACTAGTTATCATTACATGATTTATTATAAATTTATAAATAATCGTAACAAAATCTCACTATTGACATGGCACAGCAACTTTAAGCGTAACCCTTGACCTATCAGGTAGTCTTTAGTGAAGGTAGTAGTTTCTGCTTTTGCTGTTGGGACTACCCCGGGATACCACTGGAAAGCGGTATCCTGGGGTAACTAAGGTAAAGATACGTCCTCGTTGTAAGTGCGACATTGATCAGCAAGATAATATTTCAGTAGAGGTAGTGAATTACATGGGAATGTGGTCTAACACCTTCAATGTAACCTTTGACCTTTAAGACGATATTACAACAGGTGTATTAAATAACATGGAAATGTAGTTTAACAGTCTCGCACGACCTATGACCTATAGGAATTTAGTATGGTAGGGGAAGTAAATTACATGGAATGGTAGGAAGCATTAACGTTAAGCCTGCCCTTAGATTCCTGAGAAAGTGTTCGATGTGGCAATACATTACCGCCAACCACGTTTTGCTATATTCCTCCCACAAATGGAAAACTTGGATCACAGGAAATGGACTCAAAGTCTGGACGTCTGGATCAGGTGATAAATGGCGTGCCAATATCTGATACGTCTCGTGGCTGATGGATTTTGTTATTGTACCTCTTGAAGGGAACACAAAACGAGCATCAATGAAGCGAAAAGCTTTTGCCTTTGACAAAGTAAATGGAGTGCAGACGCATCATTGATTAAAAGTTGTTACTGGAGCGGTGCTTATGAAGCGTGGACGAGGAGCAACGACCAGGGGAGTCAGGGAAGTATATTGCTGAGAATGGGTATGTTTGCTACTAACATATATCTCTTTATCTATCTGGCTGTCTACTTATCTAATAATCTGTCTATCTGTTTATCCATATATCTAAAGTATCTAACTATCTATCTCTTTATCTAGAGAGAGAGAGAGAGAGAGAGAGAGAGAGAGAGAGAGAGAGAGAGAGAGAGAGAGAGAGAGAGAGAGAGAGAGAGAGAGAGAGAGAGAGAGAGAGAGAGAGAGAGAGAAATTTCAAATGAGAATATGGAATAACTGCAAAGTCTTCTCTCTTCTTCACTTTCTGTCAGTTTCTGAGCTTCCTTCTAACATTTCCGAACTTAATGCTCAATACTGAGCTCAACAGACTTGCCTCTCTTTTCAAGTGTCCTTCAAACACGCAGCTCTGCATGCCTCACAAGAACGCTCCGTCTCCCTTCACGCCTCCCAGTAGTCTCCTGCCTCCTAGCCTCTTAGTACCCGTCCACCACCATCCACGTCGCCCTGTACCTCTCTTCACGAAACTATCTGCCTCCCTCACCAAACTCCAAAGTCACTCAATTCATATTTCTCCTATACTTTATAATGTAATACTTCTTAATACCCTGTGTTCAGCCTGTGTTCACTCTGTGTTCATCCTGTGTTCACTTGTGATTTCTCTCAGTTTTTTTTCTTTCTTAATGGATATTAATTCTCTAAGTCGTAATTCTCTGAGGTCATTACCCTCGCATTTCACCCATCTTTGATCACTGCAATTCTCATTAATCTCGGATATTGATAATCTCAAAACTCACTTATCTCAGATGTAACCTATTTTTTTTTCACAATCATAAACAGCAACTACTCTCTTCCCCACCATTCCCTTCCATCATCTCCCCGTCTTAGATTTTACCCTCTCCCCCACCACCTCACTTTCCACTAATTACATTATCAACCAGAAATCACTTCGCTCTCTTCCTTCCCTATTTTCACCCTTGTACTCACCTATCCTAATCCCTCTCTCCGTTAAGTTCATCTCACCTTTCTCCTTCCTTCACCCGCTACTCAGCCAACTCATCCTCCTTCATCTCCACCCAAACTCCTTTCCCCTCCACCCAAATCATTCCAGTTTATCTATTCTCATCTCTCCACCTATTCCCTTCTACTTTCCTACCTCTTCCTCCTCCCAAAATAAACCTACACGCACCTTTATCATGCCTATCTTTCCCCTCCATCCTAACACCTGGCCTTTACCCTGCACAGATGCCTCTGGCGTTGGATTTAAATACGACGATGATGAACTCCTGGCCAAACATGAGGCAGATGAGTGGAAGCTTTGATCTTTGCCGAGCGTGTTAGTACCTCTGACCTGCCTCGTCTCCTCCGTGATGGATCCATGTTAACTTGTCTTGTGTGTGTGTGTGTGTGTGTGTGTGTGTGTGTGTGTGTGTGTGTGTGTGTGTGTGTGTGTGTGTGTGTGTGTGTGTGTGTGTGTGTGTGTGTGTGTGATTGCAATTATATTTTGATGTGCAATAGAGAAGAATAACGGAACGACACTAAAAAGAGTATTTTAAAACAGGGAAGATATTTAACCAACTCGATGAAATTGCTTTTAAGAGAGCAGACAGGTAAACTAGGAAATATAATTAATGATAGAAAGAAAATAATGAAAACATAAGGAATTCGTAAAGTTTACATAAGTTTTGCGAACATATATACATTGGTGACCAGGAGGCCAGATCTGCAGCATGGTAATAGAAAGTAATTAGTGTAGCAGTAAGAAACCACTGCCACCAATATTACTACGGCGACGACGACGACTGCTACTACTTCACTACCACCACCACCACCACCACCACCACTACTACTACTACAGCCACTACTATTACTACACTACCACTATTACTACTAACACCACCCCCACCACTACCACTCTCATTATCCCCACCATCTTCACCATTACCACTACAGTCACTAACACAACCAGAACTACTATTATAATCACTGCCCACTTCTGAAATGATCATTACCAATACTGCAACTACTACCATCACTACTTCAACAACCATTACCACCTCCCCAACTTACACTACCAACACAAAAACCTCCACCTATATAATCACCTTCACTAATACCCTTATGGTGGCCCGGTGGCCTGGTGGCTAAAGCTCCCGCTTCACACACGGAGGGCCCGGGTTCGATTCCCGGCGGGTGGAAACATTTCGACACGTTTCCTTACACCTGTTGTCCTGTTCACCTAGCAGCAAATAGGTACCTGGGTGTTAGTCGACTGGTGTGGGTCGCATCCTGGGGGACAAGATTAAGGACCCCAATGGAAATAAGTTAGACAGTCCTCGATGACGCACTGACTTTCTTGGGTTATCCTGGGTGGCTAACCCTCCGGGGATTAAAAATCCGAACGAAATCTTATCTTATCTTATCTTGCACCACCCTTAACACTATCACCCTTTTAACCACCATCACGAACAACACAACCACCACACATTTCATTGTTTTCCCATTTAAACAGAAAGCCAACTCATGCCCTATGCCTCGCCTCCATTAAATCTTCAAATGAGCTACTGCTAACCAATGGCTTTCTCGTGTACATCCTTAGCACTAATAGTATGTAAATGGTATGATAATGCTATGTTAATGGGTAGGCAGCCTTGGGTTGCCTATCACGCAGGAAACTAGATCAGAGGCGGCACACCGCTCTGGATTATATAAGCAAAGGATCTTGTCTGCCTAAAGGCAGTGCTGGTGCAAGCAGCTAATCATGCTGACTGCTTAGCATGCAGATAGCTCATAGATTAGGTAATGCATCATAGAAGGAGTAGATGGCAGATAGGTATTTGTTTATATAAATTTATTCATTATATATACTGATGGTATACCATTTCGACAGGTTGACGAATAAGACACATGAGGAACATGGGGAAAATTGATTGCTAATAGGTGTTGTTTGTTCAACAGGCTTCCTTTGTCGAATAAAAGGGAATAAACCAATATAATATTTGCCTGTATTTGATAGAAGAGGTTTAACTGATCAGGTGAAATGTTTCGGCAATATAAATACGCAAAGTGTTGCATATATGTCTCAGCATATACATTCATGTATATAAACAGATTCACAAGTATATTTTAGTACCAGATAGGAAAGGTGAATCCGTGAGAGTTCTGAGTTTATTCAGTGTCTGGAAGTGTGAAACACTGTAAAACACTGTAAAAGTGATTCTGTGAGTCACTGATAAAATCAGATACATATCGAGTGAAATAATGTACAATAAGGAGAGTGAAGTGCAGAGATGGACTGATCGTTCCATGTTATTAATACGTTATTAATGGTAAACAATATGGAACAGTTGGGTTTATTAACCTGTATTCGACTGACGTAGCTTGTTGTGTAAGTTGAAAAGCTTCGTCAAAAAATAATTCCCTAGTGCTCCAAATGTGTCTTATTCATCTGAGTATTTTGTTGAAGGATGTAGAAACTCACTGAGACACAAACCTCCTAGTCAAGTAGCACCATCAAGTGAGATATGATCCAGCAGCTACTAAGACAAGTTCCAACTGTCACAAGCATCCAAACTCCAAGCTGAGAATGGAATAGCCAGAGGGAGGTCATAAAACTGTGAGTGAGTGGCCAGTACCAAAGGAACTCAGGGACAGGTTCTTCCATAAAACTTTAGAAGGTTACACCTGGGTGCCACTGGAGAGCGTTTCTGGGTAACTGTGTACAAGTGTATCTTGTATACATACAATATATATATATATATATATATATATATATATATATATATATATATATATATATATATATATATATATATATATATATATATATATATATATAGTGTATGTATGCAAGATACACTTGTACACTTGTACTGAAAGAGAGAGAAAGAGGGAGAGTAAAGGAGAGAGAGAGAGAGAGAGAGAGAGAGAGAGAGAGAGAGAGAGAGAGAGGCAGAGTGAAAAAGAGAGAGAAAGAGGGGGGATACAGACAGACAGACAGAAAGACAAAGACAGGCGGAGACAGACAGATAGACAGAGTTAACGTTAAAAAAAATAAAGTATCTAGCACGAAGGACAAAGTTTGACTGTCCCACAATCTCGGTGCACCATTATTCCAGTGTATCCCCGAGGAAAGGAGTTAACAGAGTGGAACATACGACTGTAGATATCAACAGCACCTCATCAGTCACCTAAGTGCAACACAGAGTCTTAGTTTGGGAAATTGAAAGGAAGTTTCCAGCACCTCATGCAGTATATGCTTGTGTAGGAGTTTGTACAGAGTCACAACAGAGGGAGATGGCAGAGGGGAGAGAAGAGTAATATAGAACAAATATCAAGAGAATGGACGGGAGAAGGAGCAAGAATATATCTCAACTGTAAGGAAAAGAAGGAAGCAAGTTAGGGAGTAGATATGGATTAATATCAAAGACAAACGACAACTAAGACTAAGAGAAGATTCACATGATAAATAAATCTGTTAACTATAATCAAAGACAAGATGATAAATAATAAATAAGAGTGCAAAGTAAAATAAATGTAATATTACACACTATTATTCTCAAAAGTTTCCAGAAAAGTTCCCGTTTTCCCCAGAGAACTCTTCCTTAAATATACTCTTAAGTCGCTCACATACATCTTTGTGCTCCTTTGTAAGTTCTCCTCTTTCATCAGTCTTATCACCAGATCTCTTACACTTATTGTCCTCCTAATGTGGCTCTACAACAACTTTTATTTCTATATTACCTTTTTGTGTGTGCCTGCCTGCGTGCGCCTGTGTGCGTGTAATTAGGCTTGTGTATGTGTTTGTGTGTTTGTGTGCGTGCGTGTGTGAGTGTGTGTGTGTGTGTGTGTACTCACCTAGTTGTACTCACCTAGTTAGGCTTGTGTGATCGCTACTGTTTGTGAGTCGTACCTCTGCTTGCTATGTATGCGCCTCCACTACATGCGTGTGCTGATCCCTGTGATTCATCTGTGTCTTTAGCTTCCAACTGTGTCCCCTTGTGTGTGTGTGTGTGTGTGTGTGTGTGTGTGTGTGTGTGTGTGTGTGTGTGTGTGTGTGTGTGTGTGTGTGAGTGCGTGGGTGTACTCACCTATTTGTACTCACCTATTTGTGGTTGCAGGGGTCGAGTCTTAGCTCCTGGCCCCGCCTCTTCACTGGTTGTTACTGGGTCCTCTTTCTCCCTGCTGTGTGTGTGTTTGTGTGTGTGTGTGTGTGTGTGTGTGTGTGTGTGTGTGTGTGTGTGTGTGTGTGTGTGTGTGTGTGTGTGTGTGTGTGTGTGTGTGTGTGTGTGTGTGTGTGTGTGTGTGTGTGTGTGTGTGTGTGTGTGGTGTGTGTGTACTCACCTAGTTGTACTCACCTAGTTGAGGTTGCGGGGGTCGAGTCCGAGCTCCTGCCCCGCCTCTTCACTGATCGCTACTAGGTCACTCTCCCTGAGCCGTGAGCTTTATCATACCTCTGCTTAAAGCTATGTATGGATCCTGCCTCCACTACATCGCTTCCCAAACTATTCCACTTACTGACTACTCTGTGGCTGAAGAAATACTTCCTAACATCCCTGTGATTCATCTGTGTCTTCAGCTTCCAACTGTGTCCCCTTGTTACTGTGTCCAATCTCTGGAACATCCTGTCTTTGTCCACCTTGTCAATTCCTCTCAGTATTTTGTATGTCGTTATCATGTCCCCCCTATCTCTCCTGTCCTCCAGTGTCGTCAGGTTGATTTCCCTTAACCTCTCCTCGTAGGACATACCTCTTAGCTCTGGGACTAGTCTTGTTGCAAACCTTTGCACTTTCTCTAGTTTCTTCACGTGCTTGGCTAGGTGTGGGTTCCAAACTGGTGCCGCATACTCCAATATGGGCCTAACGTACACGGTGTACAGGGTCCTGAATGATTCCTTATTAAGATGTCGGAATGCTGTTCTGAGGTTTGCTAGGCGCCCATATGCTGCAGCAGTTATTTGGTTGATGTGCACTTCAGGAGATGTGCCTGGTGTTATACTCACCCCAAGATCTTTTTCCTTGAGTGAGGTTTGTAGTCTCTGACCCCATAGACTACTCCGTCTGCGGCCTTCTTTGCCCTTCCCCAATCTTCATGACTTTGCACTTGGTGGGATTGAACTCCAGGAGCCAATTGCTGGACCAGGTCTGCAGCCTGTCCAGATCCCTTTGTAGTTCTGCCTGGTCTTCGATCGAGTGAATTCTTCTCATCAACTTCACGTCATCTGCAAACAGGGACACCTCAGAGTCTATTCCTTCCGTCATGTCGTTCACAAATACCAGAAACAGCACTGGTCCTAGGACTGACCCCTGCGGGACCCCGCTGGTCACAGGTGCCAACTCTGACACCTCGCCATGTACCATTACTCGCTGCTGTCTTCCTGACAAGTATTCCCTGATCCATTGTAGTGCCTTCCCTGTTATCCCTGCTTGGTCCTCCAGTTTTTGCACTAATCTCTTGTGTGGTACTGTGTCAAACGCCTTCTTGCAGTCCAAGAAAATGCAATCCACCCACCCCTCTCTCTCTTGTCTTACTGCTGTCACCATGTCATAGAACTCCAGTAGGTTTGTGACACAGGATTTCCCGTCCCTGAAACCATGTTGGCTGCTGTTGATGAGATCATTCCTTTCTAGGTGTTCCACCACTCTTCCCCTGACAATCTTTTTTCATGATTTTGCATGCTATACATGTCAGTGACACTGGTCTGTAGTTTAGTGCTTCATGTCTGTCTACTTTTTTAAAGATTGGGACCACATTTGCTGTCTTCCATGCCTCAGGCAATCTCCCTGTTTCGATAGATGTATTGAATATTGTTGTTAGGGGTACACATAGCATCTCTGCTCCCTCTCTCAGGACCCATGGAGAGATGTTATCTGGCCCCATTGCCTTTGAGGTATCTAGCTCACTCAGAAGCCTCTTCACTTCTTCCTCGGTTGTGTGTACTGTGTCCAGCACATGGTGGTGTACCCCACCTCTCCGTCTTTCAGGAGCCCCTTCTGTCTCCTCTGTGAACACTTCTTTGAATCTCTTGTTGAGTTCCTCACATACTTCACGGTCATTTCTTGTCTCTCCTCCTTCCTTCCTTAGCCTGATTACCTGGTCCTTGATGGTTGTTTTCTTCCTAATGTGGCTGTATAACAGCTTCGGGTCAGATTTGGCTTTTGCTGCTATGTCGTTTTCATATTGACGTTGGGTCTCCCTTCTTATCTGTGCATATTCGTTTCTGGCTCTACGACTGCTCTCCTTATTCTCCTGGGTCCTTTGCCTTCTATATTTCTTCCATTCCCTAGCACACTTGGTTTTTGCCTCCTTGCATCTTTGGGTGAACCATGGGCTCATCCTGGCTTTTCCATTATTCCTGTTACCCTTGGGTACAAACCTCTCCTCAGCCTCCTTGCACATTGTTGCTACATATTCCATCATCTCATTAACTGGCTTCCCTGCCAGTTCTCTGTCCCACTGAACCTCATTCAGGAAGTTCCTCATTCCTGTGTAGTCCCTTTCCTGTAGTTTGGTTTCATTTGTCCTGGCCTTCCTGCTTCCCCCTCCACTTGTAGCTCTACTGTGTATTCAAAGCTCAAAACCACATGATCGCTGGCCCCAAGGGGTCTTTCACATGTGATGTCCTCAATATCTGCGCTACTCAAGGTGAATACTAAGTCCAGTCTTGCTGGTTCATCCTCTCCTCTCTCTCTTGTAGTGTCCCTTATGTGTTGGTACATGAAGTTTTCCAGTACCACCTCCATCATCTTAGCCCTCCATGTATCTTGGCCCCCATGTGACTCCAAGTTCTCCCATTCGATCTCCTTGTGGTTAAAGTCACCCATGATCAGGAGCTTTGCCCTGCATGCATGAGCTCTTCTCGCCACTGCAGCCAGTGTGTCAACCATCGCTCTATTGCTCTCGTCATACTCTTGCCTTGGGCTCCTGCTGTTCTGTGGTGGGTTATACATCACTGCAATTATCACCTTGGGACCACCAGAGTGAAGTGTTCCCGTTATGTAATCACTTTCTTCTCTGCTGTCTCCTCTCTCCAGCTCATCAAAATTCCATCGGTGTTTGATCAGCAATGCCACTCCTCCACCCCCCCTGTTCCTTCTGTCTTTTCTCAGGATCTGGTATCCCGCTGGAAAGATGGCATCTGTTATCATACCTGTAAGCTTGGTTTCTGTGATCGCTATGATGTCTGGTGATGCCTCTTTGACTCTTTCGTGCTACTCCTCCCACTTGTTTGTTATTCCATCAGTGTTTTTGTACCATACCTTCAGTTTCCTTTCCAACACTGTGGTTTTGGGGGGCCTGTGGGGGTGGGAGACCTGGTAGCATACTGTGGGATTCTATGGTTGGGGGTTGGGTGGAAGCTGTGGGTATGGATTGTATTGTGTGTTGGGATGGTGTGATAGGCTGTGGGTTCTGAGGATAGTTGTGTGTGCTTGCCCTTGCTGCTCTGTTCTGCTCTGACTGACCTCTGCTGGTTCCATCCTTGTCTCCTTTCCTAGCTCCTTTCGCTTTTTTGTCCTCTCCCTCAGCTGCTGTCTCTCTGCTTGTGTTCTGTCTCTGTCTAGGAACAACTTCTTGTACTCTTCCGAGCTTTTCAACCGTGGTTTCTCTTGGAGGATCTTGTTCTGCATTGTTTCTGTCCTGAGAATCAGCTTGATCGGTCGGTTTCTCCCCTTCAAGTACCCCCCTATTCCCTGAAAATTTACAATCTCATCCATGTCTTCTCCCCCTATTTCCGTGATGATTTTCTCAATCTCCTTTCTTTCTTCCTCCCGTCTTTCAGTGTGTGTCCTTTCCTCTCTCTCCCGAAGCCCATGGATAATCACTGATTTTGCCCTTTCCTTCTCCCATTGCCTCTCTCTCTGTGACTCTGGTTCCTGTCTGTATGTGGTCATTTTCTCCCTTGATTTTTCCAGTGGCTCTTGGTAGCATGGTTGTGCCTCAGCATTCGACCTATCTCCCTCTCCATCTGCACCCATCTGCTCTTCCCTTCCACTCCCTGGCCCTTCTTTGCAGGCTGATATGACCTTAGCATAATTCATATCTCCTTCCTTCCTGTTCAGCCTCTCATCTTTGTATGGTGTGTCTTCTCTGGTCACTGCCCCTGAGACTTGCTTCAGCCTGTTTACCTCAAATTCTAGGACCTTTACCCTGGCTACTGCAGTTTCGACTTGTGCCTCCCAATTCTTCGTCTCCTTCTCCAACCTCTTTTCCCATTTCACAGAGAGCTCTTTCTCCATTTTTTCAGAAAGCTCTCCTAATTTTCTCTCCCATTCTTGCTCTATCCTTTTCCACTGTTCCTCCATCCATTCCTCCCCACCAGTACCATTGTCATCTGATCCCTGATTCCTGCGAGTCCCAACCATTTTTTTTTTTAGTGAAAGAGAGAAAGAGAAAAAGAAAAAGGGGGAGAGAGTGAGAGATAGGGAGAGAGAGAAGGGGAGCCTAGAAGGAGGGCAAAAGAAGGGAAAAAGGGGAGAAAGTGAGAGAGAGGGAAAAGGTAAGAGAGAGGGGGGAGTGACAAGGGAAGAGAGAGAGAGATAAAAGAAGAGGAAGAGAGAGAGGGAGAGAAGAAGAGAGAAAGTGTGAGAGGAAGAGAAAGAGGAAGAGATAGAGGAAGAGATAGAGGAAGAGAGAGAGGATGAGAGAAAGG
>NC_091329.1:12622583-12630083 GCF_038502225.1 Cherax quadricarinatus | reverse complement strand
GCACTAATCTCTTGTGAGGAACTGTGTCAAAGGCCTTCTTGCAGTCCAAGAAGATGCAATCAACCCACCCCTCTCTCTCGTGTCTTACTTCTGTTATTTTATCATAAAACTCCAGAAGGTTTGTGACGCAGGATTTGCCTTCCGTGAATCCGTGCTGGTTGACATTTATACTCTTGTTCCGTTCCAGGTGCTCCACCACTTTCCTCCTGATAATCTTCTCCATAATTTTGCATACTATACACGTCAATGACACAGGTCTATAGTTTAGTGCCTCTTTTCTGTCTCCTTTTTTAAAAATGGGAACTACATTTGCCGTCTTCCATACCTCAGGCAGTTTTGTGTGTGTGTGTGTGTGTGTATGTGTGTGTGTGTGTGTGTGTGTGTGTGTGTGTGTGTGTGTGTGTGTGTGTATGTGTGTGTGTATGCTAATCATTGATCAAGTCTTGAAATTTGCATTTTATACCAATCAACTTTATTTTTATCCAACAATCCTTTATCAGGTAATTTATCAAAGACTCTGGACGTCCAGGTTACCTTCATCTGTCGCCGCCTTTATTTCATTATTTTCTTACATATGTAATTGAAAAATATTAATTCACTAGGCAGATTTTTTTTATAAAGTCATGGACAGTTTTGGTAAATAATGTATTATCTTTCAGAAACATTATATTTCAAAAACATTTTTCCCAATGATGATTTTTATTATTTTTCCAAAATTTAATGACAAGTTTTTTGAAAGTAAGATAAATACGCAAATGTTGGTTCTTTTTTCTTCTGTAAGGAAGAAACGTTCTTCTATAAGGGAGAAACGTTTTCTTTCTGCTGATACTATGTTAAATTTTCCTCTTAATAGATGTATAATACAGTCTTTACACCCGAAATTCCAGCAGGTTATCTGCCTGCCAATGTAAGCCGTTTAAATGCAACTTTTCTAAGTATTTTAAAATGTCGAGGATGTTATTTTTGCTAATATTTAGTTACAGCTTCAGGTTGTCCAAACAAATGTTTGTCCAACCCGTGAAACACTTGATTATCTCTATCACGCAAGTGTTGCATATACATCATATTCGTTAACATGTAAGTGTTGCATATCATTATTAATATGATTTTTATCTACAATTGCCGAGACGAAAACTGTTAAGTAATGCAGCAAGCATGACCAGGTATCAACTGGAATAATTTAATGTAAGATAAAGAAATTATGTATATGTGTCATGGGAAAATGAGAAAGTGGATTTGTAAATATAAATAATAAACGTGATTTGAGTGTCAGAATCTGTCTAAATGCCAATAATAATGATATACTACAGGCGGGTAGTTATAAGTGTTTAAATATATTTAAGCTGGGGGAATTATGATAAATTATGATAAATGTTTTAATATTTAGGGATGAGCAGGAGGGAGTTTGAGCTCGAGTCTGAAGTAAATAAACGCCTGAAAAAACACTAAATTAATAAGGACAAACATTAGTAACTCCTGAAGTCGACGTTTTCAAAACAGTTACGAAAATATACCATGATTCAGTGTAACAATTTCAACAAGTAAACTACTGATAAAATTGTTTAATACAAACATTTACTGCATTTATAAACACACATCGAGTAACATTTCAGAGTCGTGAGTTGTGATTGCTGATGTGAGGTTCGTTTTATTAGTTTATGTCAATGCTGATTTGCTGTGTCAGTTTTCCGGTTAATACAAGTCTGAGGGTGAGTGAAAAGAAGAGTTGAATTAACTTGTTTGCTTCATGTAGAGGGCGATTGGTTGGTGATGACAATGATTGGTTGGTGTTAACGACGATTGTGGGTGCTGTTGATGACTGTGGATGCTGATGATGATTGTGGGTGCAGGTTGTAGGTGATAACAGTGATTGCAGGTGCTGATTTTGGTTGTTTAGTGGTACTGATGAAAGCTGCTGGTGCTGACGTTGATTCGTCTGTGGTGCTGACGATGGTTGTTCAGCGGTAATGGCGTAAGTTGATTAGAAAAGCGCTCATCAGCCGCTTTTTTTTCAGTGTAGGTTACCCTTAGGGAACTCATGAACTGGCGCAGTCCACTGGAAAACCTAACTCATCATCTTTTAATAATTGCACCAGAGAATAATTATGTTATACTTTAATTCTGAATATTATTTATCACGAATCATTATCTACCATGTGTATCAAAAAAAAATATTATAGCATAACGAAGTATTGGTTTGGAAAGGGAGTGGCAGATAACTTGTACTATGGGAATATTATACTCTCAGCACTGAGTCACGAGAGTAAAATAACCACCCATCAATCCGCCGAATCTCCATGCTTCAGGAGTGTTGTTATCGTAGCAACGCTGACAGATTTTGGAACCCGAATTATCGTATTAACGCAGGAGAGAAGGACGAATGAAGGAAGCATGTAGCACGTCCGTCGTATCACTGTACTGAGTCTCGTCACCCCTGGGACCTCCAGGCTTGGGCCAAGTCACCACTGGCCCTAGCCTGAGACACCCCGGGTTAAAAAGCTGAGATATAGGATCTTGCAGTCTCGTAATAAGTGTAATAATATTTAGAACTCTATACATCATCAATACTCCCTGTGTTTTACACTGTCACCACTGTATCACCACCACTACACCTTTATCAATACACCTTTACAACTACACCATCATAACTACACTCTCACCAATATAACTTCACCGCTACATCTTCTCCCCCACACCTATACCTCTGTTCTCTTATTACTACCATTTCACTATTGCACCTTCTCCACTAAACTCATCAGCCTTCTACCCTCATCAATACCCTCTCAACAATACACCATAACCATTACACTAAAAAAAACCCACCATTACACTCGTCACATTGCTCCCTCACTACTACATCCTCACCACTACACTCACCACACCGATACATCAATCATCACCATAAGTGTACTGTAACATATAATTTTAATTAAGAGTCCTCACAATAAATCAAATCCTCTGGTCTACGCAGAAAATGTCAACACTCGAAAAATACATAATCATAAAAAAGTAGGTCACCATAAATAAAAAAAAGTCAAATCAGGACCTGTTTACGTGTGAACCTAGAATTACCGGCTATAAATTTGAGCTAAATCGGATTATTGCGAAATTGTAAGCACGTAAAAGTGTTTAGGCAAATTGAATTTTATTTCGTCCACTTGAATATTAAACCACTCGGCACCAACAGCATGTTGCAAAAATAACAAAATTAACATTCAACAATGCAACATTTTGGGGCATTAATGTCAGTGATAATATTGTTATCAGCTTCAATATGTGCATAGCATGTTTTCATCATATTCAGCTATACACTAACCTAAAAACTCACATGTAAACTTACAATTGAAAATGTTTTATAGTTAACATATATATATAGCCTGGTAAAGTATCGTCTTCCCTTGCCAGCAGACAATCACACAAGATCCTCTTATTGAACGGAGGTTCCTACTCCTCCTGGATAATAGTGAGCTTCTCTTACTACGAACTGACGGAGTTATTATTATTATACTTATACGTAAGATAGGCTGGTAGCGCTATAAGAGTGATCATTATCATATATAATGTAGGTTTCTGGCACTCAGGGTGAACAGGGTAGTTATAATCCTTCATAAAAGAAGTTTGATTTATTCCTAATCTTCTGTACGAAAACCTGTCTCACTTTCACTTACCATGGATTCTTTTAATATTAAGTGTAATGTTACTTGTGCTGTCACCTACCAAAGAAAGTTTATCTTATTTTTTCTCCCACCTACGAAGCAACATTTTATTATGGTCTGTCTTGCTTAATATCGCCTTTCTTATTTATATTGGTCTATTTTTTACAATGGTCTATTTTATTTAGGAAGCCCACTCATTTTTACGAACGCTATTTTACTTACGCATGTCTGTCTTGCGTATAAAGTTCTGTCTTACTTGCTTAAGTTTGTGTTACTTTTATTCTTACACACGAAGGTTTATTTTACTAATACTAGCAGCTGAAGAGACACTTCTTGCTCACATTCAGGAGACAATGGCTTTCTTGTCGGTGATTTTTATCCTGCATCAGCTGTCTCCTACCAATGTAGTGTGCCCCCCCCCAATAAAAGTACAATCACCATCATTCATTTAATAGCTCTCTTGCCAAAAGTGTGCAGAATTACACTAGAAATCACCCTCGGAGCTGTCACATTTCCACAATGATATTGTGGTCATATCCCCTATGTTACCTGCTTTTGTATCCTTGATTCACACATCTAAATAATACACAATAGTCCTTAATCTTCATTCAGGTAGATAGCTTCGGTGTGGACTTTTATACCTTCTGATATCTGTCTTTTCCATGTACTCCCATGAACTATACTGTACTCACACTTAACGGAGACTTCAACGCGGGCGGACACTGCCGGAGGCACCCCATTGGAGGCTACACACAGGAAAGCTCCGCTGTCCTCCCTACTGACGGAGGCCAACTGGAGACGTGGCCCGCCTGCCTCCCGCACTGTTGGAGATGAAACGTTGGAGTTAAGACGTTGACGAACAAAATATTGAGGAAGAAGCAGTGTTGGTGAGTGAGCAATGCATGCATTGAGGAATATTTAAATCAAGAATTGCAAGACTCTAGCTGTTATAGTTCACAACTCATCAACAAACAAGAGACGACGTTGTTTGGGATCATCCGGGTCCAAAACAGACCGAAAACCAGTCTAGTTTTATCTCCACTTTGTGAAATAGTTGAAAATGGAAAGTTTAGTAATAAGAAACCGGGGTCTAAGCAAATGTCGTGTAGGGTCGACATAGCCTCAAACCTTTCAAAATCCTTCTTTTGGACACAATCTGGCCACAGTTTTCTCCACGCAGAGTTCACCGTCCTGGAAGTCCCTTCCTGCCAAGCCTTATTTATAACGCATATGAAGTGGAAGATATTAAAGTGATTCTTCCAGAACTGTCCCTTAGTACCTAGAGTAATGGTGCTAGAATGTTGAGAGCGGACACTAATGGAGCAACTAGTGTTGACAAAATATTATTATGGAGCTATATGCGCCGTGAACACACTGTTATGGAGCTAGAAGTGCTGTGAACGCACTATAATGGAGCTAGGGGAGAGGTTCTTGGGGGAAGTAGAGAAGATGAAATAAGACGAATTTGTTGTACACAAGTGATCGAGAAATCTACGACTAATTCATTAGCGGGAACAAGCGAGAACAGAAATGTCGATAATCTCTTATTTCGTTACCTTATTACTAGAACATGATTAACTCTGAATTTATTTATGTTTGGAAGGGTAACTGTAAATAAAATTCAGCTATTTTTTGGTAATTATCTACGTAATTGGTAGTCTGGGTGGGAGGTAACAGCAGATCTGGCTGGCTTGATCCGCCCTCAATACAGGAGAGTACCAAGTCACTCACTTGATCCACTCTCAAGACAGGAGAGTACCAAGTCACTCACGACAGGAGAGTACAAAGTCACTCACGACAGGAGAGTACCAAGTCACTCACGACAGGAGAGTACCAAGTCACTCACGACAGGAGAGTACCAAGTCACTCACACTATTTAGTTAGGATTTAATATTTGGTTTGATCTTTTGCGATGTCATTTAATCTTGTTTATGAATGTGTTTATTATATATAAATTAATTTATTTTACCATTTTGTATAGTTCAAATAATTTTTATTTTTATATTTATTAAAAGAAGGACTTAATCAGGCCAACGGGGCTCATTACCATAAAGATTGATCTCGTAATTTACCCTGCCCACTCCCCTGGATGCAGCCCATAACTGTCCATTAACACAAAGGCATTTATTTACTTCTAAATGAATAAGGTCAGCATGAAATCAAACCCGTATCTATAAAGCTGCTAGCCGAGAATTATGCACTGATCTACAGTTACTCTGAGCATTATGCACTGATCTACAGTTACTCTGAGCATTATGCACTGATCTACAGTTACTCTGAGCATTATACACTGATCTACAGTTACTCTGAGCATTATGCACTGATCTACAGTTACTCTGAGCATTATGCACTGATCTACAGTTACTCTGAGCATTGTACACTGATCTACAGTTACTCTGAGCATTATGCACTGATCTACAGTTACTCTGAGCATTATGCACTGATCTATAGTTACTCTGAGCATTATACACTGATCTACAGTTACTCTGAGCATTGTACACTGATCTACAGTTACTCTGAGCATTATACACTGATCTACAGTTACTCTGAGCATTATGCACTGATCTACAGTTACTCTGAGCATTATACACTGATCTACAGTTACTCTGAGCATTATGCACTGATCTACAGTTACTCTGAGCATTATGCACTGATCTACAGTTACTCTGAGCATTATACACTGATCTACAGTTACTCTGAGCATTATGCACTGATCTACAGTTACTCTGAGCATTATGCACTGATCTACAGTTACTCTGAGCATTGTACACTGATCTACAGTTACTCTGAGCATTATACACTGATCTAAAGTTACTCTGAGCATTATACACTGATCTACAGTTACTCTGAGCATTATGCACTGATCTACAGTTACTCTGAGCATTATACACTGATCTACAGTTACTCTGAGCATTATGCACTGATCTACAGTTACTCTGAGCATTATACACTGATCTACAGTTACTCTGAGCATTATGCACACTGATCTACAGTTACTCTCAGCATTATACACTGATCTACAGTTACTCTGAGCATTATACACTGATCTACAGTTAATCTGAGCATTATACACTGATCTACAGTTACTCTGAGCATTATACACTGATCTACAGTTACTCTGAGCATTATACACTGATCTACAGTTACTCTGAGCATTATACACTGATCTACAGTTACTCTGAGCATTATGCACTGATCTACAGTTACTCTGAGCATTATACACTGATCTACAGTTACTCTGAGCATTATGCACTGATCTACAGTTACTCTGAGCATTATACACTGATCTACAGTTACTCTGAGCATTATACACTGATCTACAGCTACTCTGAGCATTATACAGTGATCTACAGTTACTCTGGCACACCGATTCTCTAAACCTAAATAAAAATTAAGATTTGATGGTATTATCCGTCTTAATGTGTGATAGTCAGCATTTTTGTTAACGTAATTTGAGAAGCTTATGGAAGTTACTTGGTTTCAATCTGTTGAATGATGTTGCACCTCATGATGTTGCACCTCATGATGTTGCACCTCATGATGTTGCACCTCATGATGTTGCACCTCATGATGTTGCACCTCATGATGTTGCACATCATGATGTTGCACCTCATGACGTTGCACCTCGTGATGTTGCACCTCATGATGTTGCACCTCATGATGTTGCACCTCATGATGTTGCACCTCATGATGTTGCACCTCATGATGTTGCACATCATGATGTTGCACCTCATGACGTTGCACCTCATGACGTTGCACATCATGATGTTGCACCCCATGATGTTGCACCTCATGATGTTGCACCTCATGATGTTGCACCTCATCATGTTGCACCTCATGATGT
>NC_091329.1:12595083-12617583 GCF_038502225.1 Cherax quadricarinatus | reverse complement strand
TGACACGGTGCAAGGTGGCACGGTGCAAGGTGGCACTGTGCAAGGTGGCACTGTGCAAGGTGGTACTGTGCAAGGTGGCACGGTGCAAGGTGGCACTGCGCTAGGTGGCACTTCGCAAGGTGGCACTGCGCAAGGTGACACTATGCAAGGTGGCACTGTGCAAGGTGGCACGGTGCAAGGTGGCACGGTGCAAGATGGTACGGTGCAAGGTGGCACTGTGCAAGGTGGCACTGTGCAAGGTGACACGGGGTAAGGATAAGAGCATTAAAATACAAGAATGGAAGACCACACAAGCACACACCCACCCACACACACACACACACACACACACACACACACACACACACACACACACACACACACACACACATACACACACACACACACACACACGAACACACCCACACAAGCACACACCCACATACACACACACCCACACACACACCCACACACACATACACACACACACAAGAACACACCCACACAAGCACACACCCACACACACACACCCACACACACACACACACGCACACACACACACGAACACACCCACACAAGCACACACCCACCCACACACACACACACACACACACACACACACACACACACACACACACACACACACACACACACACACACACACACACACACACACATACACACACACACACACACACACACACACTGTTTCTGGTATTTGTGAACGACATGACGGAAGGAATAGACTCCGAAGTGTCCCTGTATGCAGATGACGTGAAGTTGATGAGAAGAATTCACTCGATCGAAGACCAGGCAGAACTACAAAGGGATCTGGACAGGCTGCAGACCTGGTTCAGCAATTGGCTCCTGGAGTTCAACCCCACCAAGTGCAAAGTCATGAAGATTGGGGAAGGGCAAAGAAGACCGCAGACGGAGTACAGTCTAGGGGGCCAGAGACTACAAACCTCGCTCAAGGAAAAAGATCTTGGGGTGAGTATAACACCAGGCACGTCTCCTGAAGCGCACATCAACCAAATAACTGTTGCAGCATGTGGGCGCCTAGCAAACCTCAGAATAGCATTCCGACATCTTAATAAGGAATCGTTCAGGACCCTTTACACGTGTACGATAGGCACATATTGGAGTATGCGGCACCAGTTTGGAACCCACATCTAGCCAACCACGCAAAGAAACTGGAGAAAGTGCAAAGGTTTGCAACAAGACTAGTCCCAGAGCTAAGAGGTATGTCCTACGAGGGAAATCAACCTGACGACTCTGGAGGACAGGATTGATAGGGGGGACATGATAACAACATACAAAATACTGAGAGGAATTGACAAGGTGGACAAAGACAGGATGTTCTAGAGATGAGACACTGCAACAAGGGGACACAGTTGGAAGTTGAAGACACAGATGAATCACAGGGATGTTAGGAAGTATTACTTCAGCCACAGAGTAGTAAGGAAGTGGAATAGTTTGGGAAGCGATGTAGTGGAGGCAGGATTCATACATAGCTTTAAGCAGAGGTATGATAAAGCTCACGGTTCAGGGAGAGTGACCTAGTAGCGACCAGTGAAGAGGCGGGGCCAGGAGCTTGGACTCGACCCTTGCAACCTCAACTAGGTGAGTACACACACACGCACACACACACACACACACACACACACACACACACACACACACACACACACACACATACACACACACACACACACACACACACACACCCACGCACACACACATACACAAACACAAACGCACACACACACACACGCACACACACACATACACACACACACACATACACACACACACACACACACGCACACACACATACACAAACACAAACACACACACGCACACACACATACACAAACACAAACACACACACGCACACACACACGCACACACACACACATACACACACTCGTAAACATTTTAGAGCCTCGCAGAAATATACGTAATATGCAGCAGCGGGAAATTTATACCATCCCGCAGTGTGGGTGTTAGTTTAGGGGGAGTGAGCAGGTGTTGGTGGTAGTGCAGGTGTTGGTAGTGGTGCAGGTGTTGGTGGTGGTGCAGGTGGTGGTGGTGGTGCATGTGTTGGTGGTGGTGCAGGTGTTGGTGATGGTGCAGGTGTTGGTGGTAGTGAAGGTGCTGTTGGTGGTGCAGATGTTGTTGGTGGTGCAGGTGTTGTTGGGGTGCAAGTGTTGTTGGTGGTGCAGATGTTGGTGGTGATGCAGGTGTTGATGGTGGTGCAGGTGTTGGTGATTGTGCAGGTGTTGTTGGTGGTGTAGGTGTTGGTGGTTGTGCAGGCGTTGGGGATGTTGCGGGTGTTGGTGGTACAGCAGGTATTAGTAGCTCTGCATATATTGTTGATGCTGCAGGTGTTGTGGCGCTGCAGGTGTGGTCGCCCAGCAGGTGTTGGTGGTGCTGCAGTTGTTGAAGTGTTATTGGGGCTATACGTGTTGGTGTTGCTGCAGGTGTTATTATCGCTGCAGGAGATGGTTTCACTGCTGGTGCTGGTGGGACTGCAGGTGTTGGTGATATTGTAGGTGTTGGGAGTGTTGTAGATGTTGGTGTTGCAAGTGTTAGTATAGCTGTCTACTATATTAACATTTAACCTGTTTTATTTTTCTCTCTCTCTATCTCTCTCTCTCTCCCTCTTTCTCTTTCTCTGTCTCTCGAGTGCATCTCGTGCCATCATTGTTAGCCACACTGGAAACAACTTTCTCAAGCTGATTCCCTACCCACCAGCATACGTGCCAATTTTCCCAAAATATTTGCCTAACTCTTATGGAATGTTAAACTGACGTTCGGAGAGTGGTGGGTACGAACCAGCGTCGGGGAACACGTTGCTTGCTTGCAGACACACAAAAGCAACATAATATAAGATAGTGTCGCACATTTCGCCAATATTTGTTTAATTAATTCCTCGTTACCTCTCAGTAAGGGTCTAAGATGTTTAGTAAACTCACTATTAACCAATGGGTTCTTATTAAGGGACACGTATGTACCCTTGTCTTCCAATAAAATGTTCATTTTTCCATTATAATCTACCTTGTCAATAAAAAGTACCGTAAGGTGAAGTCTAGGATTTTTTATTCATGGTATAACTGAATAAATCTTTGGGAACAATTCGGTTCCACAGGTCTGAGCAAATCTCCATATACCATGCCTTTGTAAATGTTGAACGTTTCAGGTTATATTTCCTCTTGTTTTTTCAGATTGCAAAACTATTTGCAAGGTTAACATAATTAGCGTCCCCACTAGCAGGCGCGGAACTTAACCCACATCCCAGTACTGTCTGTTGGTCACGAGTAACTTCAACACAAACACTGATGCACACACACACACACACTCACACACACACACACACACACACACACACACACACACACACACACACACACACACATATATATATATATATATATATATATATATATATATATATATATATATATATATATATATATATATATATATATATATATATATCGTGCCGAATATGTAAAACTGGTCAATTAGCAAGAACTCATTTAAAATTAAGTCCTTTCTGAAATTTTCTCTTTAACGTTTAAAGATATATATTTTTCATTAAGGTTAATGTAAAAAATTTTAGTTTTGCACCAAAAGAATCTTAGAAAACTTACCTAACCTTATTATAAGAAGAACAATTTATTTTAGCCTAACCCAACTAAATATATTTTAAATACGTTTACAATAATTTAGTACTAAACAAACGCAATGAAATATATTTTTTTCGTCAAGTTCAGAATGATTTTGGCGAAATTATTGCATACACAAATTTTCACCTGTCCTATATGGCAAGATGAGCTTTGTTATTTAAGCCAAGATCGCAAGTTCTGCCTATTCGGCACGACTTATATATGTATATATATATATATATATATATATATATATATATATATATATATATATATATATATATATATATATATATATATATATATATATATATATATATATATATATATATATATATATATATATATATATATATATATATATATATATATATATATATATATATATATATATATATATATATATATATATATATATATATATATATATATATATATATATATATATATATATATATATATATATATATATATATATATATATAATTTGAGTTAATGACACTCGTGAAGTCGATAGTCTTTAAGCCTAACAAACAGTATCTAGGGTCACTGCAACATTGCCCAATAGCAATTTTTCGAGTAAAATTTCAAGACTAATGAGGTTGTGCAAGTAATATGACTTTTTTTTTTCCTCCAAACATGTGTCATACACAAGCGCGGAAATTAGGCTGCGTCTTCAGGGTAAACTGAATTAAGGTGGAAGCTGCTGCCTGTGTGCTCTCAACCCAGACTCTCTGACATTTGGCTGGTGACCTTATGTGTCCAGATGGAGACAGGAGTACAGACCACCTGCCCACCTGTCCCGAATGTACATGGGTGTGCTTTTTCGGTGTGTGTATAGTTGTGCTCCACCTGCGTATAGATGGTTGTGTTCGATGGTGAGCTTACCTAACATCCCAAAATGCTCAATATTCGGATCATTTGGTCTGAACGCATTCATTCAATGGCTTGAAACACTTGAAATAAAGTGTCCCTTGCTTTAGTAATGTGTTGGTTCAGTGACAAAGCATGTGCCTCGTGATCACTAGAAACTATAGACAAATAAGCTAGATGACCAATCGATTTTTTTTCATGCCACTATTCACTCGCGCTTGTGATTTATATCCATGGCACGTATTCTACCGGAATTTTTTTTCGGTAATTATAATCTGTCCACGATGTAAGTTTTAGAAGAGAGGGATAGAAAGACACCGGTTCGCCTTATGATACCATGTAAGCTGAGGTAGATTAACTAGTATGGAAAGCTGGATATTGTACATTGGTTATTAAGGCTGTGTATTTCCTGTACACTTCCGTACAGGAATACTTTAATCTCTACATTAATCACAGAGATTAAATCTCAAAACATATACACAGTGATACAAGTCTGTCGGTATGTATACAATGATGGATATTCATGTCTCTGCATCTCTGTATTTCAGTGTGACATTATTATACTCTTTCAGCATCGAGACCAAAAATTTCGAGACAGCATTTCCTCAAAAATTGAGTCTCAGATGGAAGAATTACCTGCGTTAATAGTTTCAATTTACTGGTCAAGATGACGTTTCTCGATTAGATTTTGTTGACGTTGTGTCTTGAACCCAACATAATTAATGACTACCACACTGCATTCTTCACCTCAACTAACCACAAATTATCACACTGCAACAAACATGTATGCCAGCACACGTTGTAGAACAAGCTCTTGTTTTTGGACAAAGATACGCTCTGTTAGAGCTTCATCACATCATATAGAGGATAAGAACTTATCAATATGTTCTTGAGAGGAGAGGCAGATGAGAACTATGTAGATATGAGATGATATCATTTTGACGACTTATGTAGATATGAGATGACATCATTTTGACGACTCATATGTCTGCAGAGATGTTTAACATATACGCTGGTCAATTATGTCCAAAAACGGCCTGATTTCTAGCCAGAGCGTTTTGTCCGATTCCTATGCAGCTCTATTGCCTAAACTGTCCTGCATTATGTGTGTAAGTGGTTTGGCCAAGCAAAAGTTCTCTTTGGTTCTTTCTGACGGTGTCCTACGTAATAATATAATTGTTTCTAGAGATCTTCTGGCCTTGTCTCTTTCCTAATGACAAGTGTTGCATCCAGTCATTAACTAGGCAGACATTGTTGGTATTGTTTGTCCTACAGCCTAGTGACTAAGCTGCATTATGCCTCACCAAGGTATTGTTTACTGAAACCATCACAGGGAATGATATCTACACTGGCATTAATGCCATGGCTAATGTGTTCTGTTGTCAACTGGCATTAACGTTGTCATGGCTACTGTGTTCTGCTTTACACTGCCATTAACGTTGTCATGGCTACTGTGTTCTGCTTTACACTAGCATTAACGTTGTCATGGCTACTGTGTTCTGCTTTACACTAGCATTAACGTTGTCATGGCTACTGTGTTCTGCTCTGGTAAATTCTCTGATGGTTTTGGAAGTGATGACTATGATATTCTTTTCGCTTTTCTTTAACGCCTGTGTGACGATATCTGCTATGTTATCTCTGGGAAAAATGAGACCCCTGTCAAAATAATCATCCTCTTTGGGCGTGGAAGTAATTTTTCTGGGGCTTTTGTGAGCATTCCCGAATGAAGTGTGAAGGAAAGTGATGCGTAGCAAGAATGTGGTGGATAATGCTGTCCTCTTCTGAGTACTCGGAACTACGGAACCTGTAAGTTCTCAGAAGGAACCTAATGACAAACTAACCGTAGGAGGTAATTGTAACTGATAGGCGTGGCCTGGTAGGCAACGCTCTCGTTTCACACTGTGTCCGTGGTTCGATCCTCGGCAAGGGTAGAAAAACCGGGCGTGTTTCCTTACACCTGTTGTCCCGTTCACCTAACAAGCAAGTAATTACCTGGGTGTTAGTCGACTGGTGTGGGTCGCATTTTGGGGGACAAGAATGAGGACCCCAATGGAAATAAGACAGACAGTCCTCGATGACGCACTGTCTTTCTTGGGTTATCATGGGTGGCTAACCCTCCAGGGTTAAAAATCCGACAAAAATCTTATCTTATAGTCTTACAGTAACTTTGAGTCGTTGATCTAGCTTGATAAACCGGCCGTCAAGAATTCAAAATATGGATGTACGGACGCAATTTTTGCCTGTAAAAGACGTTATGGAAGAAAGAATAATTGAAATTGTTGCAAAGATCAGTGAAGTTTACAAAGCCGTGACAACGTGAGGGAATTTTCATATATAATTTCATCTTTCTTTGAAATTGATTTATTATTGAGTTTTCAATGGCCTTGCTGAATAATAATGTGATGGCGAGGCTTTTATGCACATAAGAATTCCCAGTAAATGTATATTTAACTTAGCAATCTCTAAATAATATTGGATACGTAGAATCATAAATAAACAACTCAGCAAATTCTTTACCGTCTTTGGTACAGCAAAGACTCAGAGATTTGTTAATCAAAAGAATGGTTATATCATTATAATTTTGAAGCTCGTGAGGGTATCATCATTATTTTAGGATAGATTAATATGTAGTGATGCTGAGTTTTGTTAATGGGTTGTAAAATTTTGCTGGAGTAGACCATTAGATAACCACCGAACAGGTCATTCCCTGATTAAGCCCCGTATCAGAAGAGTGTTTCTTCAGATAAACAAACTACCACCCTAGAGTACGCCACTCCACCATCCCAGAGCAACACACTAACCATAACAATCATCACGCGGAACCTTCCTGGTTACCAATTTATGAGGCCACTTCCTCACATCCATAGGCTCATCAAGCCCCTGGAGTAATATTTTGATGCTTTACAACCAAGCATATATACACATATATATATTCTTGCGCACTCAAATATATGCGCGGGAAAAAATGCAGGCACACTTATACGTACATACGGAAGTGATCACAATAGCTCCCGTCTTGGACGTGGGAAGATAGATAAGAAGAAAAGAGGTAAGAAGCAGTAACTCTGCTGATCATTTGCATGGGAGAGTCGAGGTGGGAGGCGGTGATAGAGCGAGCCAACACACACACTGCCACAGGAATATGCAAAAGCGAAAAGGGAGAATTCATGGGAGGAACTACGATGCACGGTGCAATATTTCCCGTAAAGAATGGCGAAGTGGAGTTATGTTAGGGTGGGAGAAGGTGTTTGGTCGAGGGGGCAGGGAGAGAGAGAGAGAGAGAGAGAGAGAGAGAGAGAAAGTGGGCAACTCAACTTTGTGTTTTCTGTGGAGATATTTAGAGAGAAGGATCACGCATATCACTCCACAAAGAGAAATACACACACACACACACACACACAGACAGGATATTCCAGAGATGGGACACAAAAACAAGGGGTCACAATTGGAAGCTGAAAACTCAGATGAGACAAAGGGATGTTAGGAAGTATTTCTTCAGCCACAGAGTTGTTAGGAAGTGGAATAGTCTGGCAAGCGATGTAATGGAGGCAGGAACCATACATAGTTTTAGTGTGTGTGTGCACATCAACTAGGTGAGTACACACACACACACACACACACACACACACACACACACACACACACACACACACACTCCGTCGAATTAACTTCCTCTGAAAACTTCCTCTGAAAACACCTTGATGACATACCTAAGTAACAACATCCAGGAACACTACAGTTGGTCCATGACCTTACCTACAGGGTGCTCCTGGGGTCAACGCCCCCGCGAGCCGATCCATGACCAGGCCTCATGTGGAAAAATGGTATCACTGATCAACCCAAAAAAATTTCGTTGCCAAAGATATTTGAAGGTATTTAGGGTATTTTGGGGTTGCTGAATTTGAAAATGGCAGTAGGTTTTAGAAATTGGCTCTCGTTTGTGAGATATTGCATACCTACCCTCAGTTAACAGGGAACTTAGCCATAACGCCTGTATACCTGGAGTTTACCTGGAGAGAGTTCCGGGGGTCAACGCCCCCGCGGACCGGTCATATATGTATATGTGACAATTTGTATATAAAGATAGTTTCAATAAAGATTATAATTTTATTTTTAATTATTAAATATGTAAGGAAAGGAGTTGTATCAACAACGACCACGAGATAATATCGTAAGCTTTATTTTGTTATCTTGTTCAGATAAACCTGAGTTCTCCACGAAGAGTTTGCTTAAACAATCCTAAAGCATTTTACATTTGTGACAAATATTCTTTGCAAAAACAAAGAAAAATATCACAAATTTTGTAAAACAAGCTTATCTTGCTTATTTTGGAGTGGCGCTTGGAGAACAAGACAAGTCTTGGGCTCCCCATATGGTTTGCAAAATGTGTAGAATGCTTACCACAGTAAACAAATAGGCAAAGGAAAATTTAAATTTCGGTGTGCCTATGGTGTGGAGAAAGGTGAAAAACCACCACGATCGTTGTTTTTGCTGTATGGGGATTGTGAGGGTGTTCAGTCGATACAAGAAAGTCAAGTGGGAATATCCTGATTTGGAATCGGCAAGGAGACCTGTGCCACACAGTGAAGATGTTCTCATACCAGTGTTTACAACACTGACTGACCTTTCGTTGTCAGATGCTGAAGGAACTTAGGGTTTAGGATGTGATACAGGTGATAGCAGTGGAAGTGAATATGAAGTAACCATTTCAACACCTCAGCAGTTCTCTCAAGAACTCGATGATCTGATACGTAACCTCAGTCTGTCAAAGCAAGCATGCGAACTTTTTGCATCTAGACTTAAAGAAAAGAACTGTCTGCAACAAGAAGTTAAAATAACAGCTTGTCGACAAGAGAGGTTGAACTCCTTCTTTACTTCAGCCAAGATGAAGAACTTGTATATTGCAATAACATCCCCGGACTTCTTCGAATGGGACTTGAATATCGACGGCGGCTGTTTATAGACAGCTCCATTGAAAGCTTGAAATGTCTCTTATTGCAAATTGATAACCAATACGCATGTCTTCCAACTGTTCAGATGTGCTGATGACCAACATAGGAAAAAATCGTTCAAACAACGCTTTCTTATGCAGTAATTAGTGGTATCTGAATTATCTTACTATGTTACTCATTTATTGTGTAGAATGAAGTGCTAGTATGTATTACATGATTTGACTTTTGCATGATCTTAAAAATAATTTCAATGCGATTTGTAAGTTGGTCCCGCCTGATCAATATACTTTTCACATCTTTTATGTTCTTCAGTGGGATACCAAATTTATCAAAATCCAGAGCCAATCAAGCAAGTTCGGTGATATATTCGGAATCAACCCTATTTTAGCTTTGTGAATAGCAAAGAAGTTAACATTATTATTATCACCAGTCTGCTATTTTTTTTAGGTTACTCGTTAATGTCGTTCCAATTTTCTTAAAATAACATTAAAACCTATTTAATAATAATGATTTCTTTGGGTATCTATGTTCTATCATAATCCATTAGAGAAGCATTGAGCCAAGAACACATACACTGAGAGGCGTCTATCTCTTTGCATATATATACTGAGCCTTTATTATCATCATCTTCATTTTAGGGATTAAAGTATTCTTGACTGCAGGTGAACGATCGTCACCATGCCTAGCGTCTTCTAGGGTAGGGTAGGTGCCTGAGCCAGAGCTTGCAGCTCACAAGACTGTCATTCCCATTAGCTCCCTCGGGTGGGGGATGGCAGACCAGAGAGGCCTAACTTGTGGCTAGGCCTGGGGACAGTTGGTCCCAAAGATGAGGAGGTACTTCTGCCTCCTCCCATGGGAGACTTAGGTCTCAGATACTCCCAAGACAGGGAGCCAAGGCCGGGCCACCACTTGGAAAAGGCCCGGGCCGAGAGAATACCGGCGAATCTTTAATAATAATAATAATGCAGGTGAACGAGTTACATACTCTTTAAGTACTCGACAGGATTTAAGTCCAGTAAACCAACTAACCAGTTCTAAGCCACCAGTGCCACGATGAGCCAGAGATATGGAAAAAAGATATCACTGTTGTTAATTGTAACACATGAGGTAGGACCCATGAGATAGGGCTCATCGCTGCCAACTCAGACCAGTGAGTTGCAGAGGTGGTGGGGGGTACCAGCAGTAGGCTCGCTGGTAGCTGGTAGCCTTCAGTGTCTGCCTAATACAATTCTCTGTTGTAAGGTGCAAGGCGAGCTCTTCTTGGGTATAGAATACACCCTCACCAACGTCTCCGGCTGTCCTGTATATCTTCCAGGTGCACCCTTCCCAATAAGGGGGAAAAAAGAAGGAGAGAGATATAGACAGACGGAGGAAAAAAGAAAGTGGAGAGAGAGAGAGAGAGAGAGAGAGAGAGAGAGAGAGAGAGAGAGAGAGAGAGAGAGAGAGAGAGAGAGAGAGAGAGAGAGAGAGAGAGAGAGAGAGAGAGAGATAGAGATAGAGAGAGAGAGAGAGAGAGAGAGAGAGAGAGAGAGAGAGAGAGAGAGAGAGAGAGAGAGAGAGAGACAGAGAAAGAGAGAGAGCTAGACAGACACAGAAAAAGATGGATGGATGGATAGATACATAGATAGACAGATATATAAATAGATATAGATAGAGAGACAGATAGAGAGAGAGAGAGAGAGAGAGAGAAAGAAAGGGAGAATTGAGAGGAGCATAATCTAACACATTACAATATAATGCTATAAGAATAAAACAAGAAAGACATGGATGAATCAGATTATCCACCTCTAGAACTTTACTGGGGACCCTCATCCTCAGAGAAGACAATAAACGTACCTCAGGGAAAACTCAAGGTTCTCCCCGGAGCTGTATGAATATTTTCTTCCCCTACCACCCCCTATATTTTATATTATTATATACTTTAGTAATAGACAGAATACATTTACAGAAAACACAAACATGAATACAATGGTACAATGTATTAAAGATCATGAATTTCCTCCAGCTCCTCCGAAGCCGGACGCGAGCCAAGTATGCAGCAAGCATTTCCCCTCTGGATGGCCACGCTGAGGCGTTGGAACACGAAAGTGGCTGCCCTTGGGTCCCTGGTGGTGTCGATGAGTCTGGAACCTAAATCTTTAAGGAAACGTGTGGCATTTTTTCCCCATGATCCCAAGGTCTCTGATCCTACTGGGACAAATTGATATTGTTAGCTTATGTGACTGTACTTTCTGATCTTGTACTCCTCCCTGTGGTCAGCAGCTCCTCCCTGTCGCCCCACACTGTGATGGATATAGGTGTCAGCCAGTGTGGACATACAGGTACAGTCCCATGCTAAGAGCTTGCCATTCTTCCAAGGATAGATGGTGATCCAGTCGGGGCGGTTTTCTGGGTTGTGGGTAATGTTGGCTGCTAGTGATCGGAGCTCCCTCTCAGCAGGGCATCCAGCGATACGAGCGATACAAGATGCAAAACAACCACGGGGGAGTTGAATGATAGCTTTAGAAATTTCGTGTTGCAATCAACATATCATCAAGTACTTGCAGTGTTACAAAAAAAGAGGAGGAGGTCCAGGCAAATACGACCGCAGGGAGCGCTTTTGTTGGAGTGAGGCAGAGAAGCAGGAAGTGCCCCCAGGCATACCAATACCCATAGCCAGAAAGATTGAATATTATAGCATTAGAAAAGCGACCATCCCACAAGCACCGATAATGTAATAGTAGCCTAACGACCGTGACGTGGCAATTATCAAAAATTCGGTCAGACTATGCAATGATACAAATAACCTTACAAATGGACCGGTGGCCTGGTGGCTAAAGCTCCCACTTCACACACGGAGGGCCCGGGTTCGATTCCCGGCGGGTGGAAACATTTCGACACGTTTCCTTACACTTGTTGTCCTGTTCACCTAGTAACAAATAGGTACCTGGGTGTTTGTCGACTGGTGTGGGTCGCATCCTGGGGGGACAAGATTAAGGACCTCAATGGAAATAAGTTAGACAGTCCTCGATGACGCACTGACTTTCTTGGGTTATCCTGGGTGGCTAACCCTCCGGGGTTAAAAATCCGAACGGAATCTTATCTTATCTAGGGAGTTTCCGCACCTCTTGAAAACGGGTCCATTTAACGGGGCACATTTAAAGGGAGACTCAAGAAATCGTAATGACACGACTGCAAACAAACCATACCACGGGCGGGATTTGAACCCGCAGTCAGAGAGTCTCAAAACTCCAGACCGTCGCGTCGCGACCGAAAGTTCAAATCCCGCCCGTGGTATGATTTTTTTAAAGGTAGACATCTGTAAGTTACACAAAGGGAGATGGCCATAGTTTGTCTCTCCCACAACCTTCCGAGGCAGACGCTGGATATGACCTAAATGACTTGACATACCAAATATAGATAGAAAAATACTAAATCTATCAACAGCTAGCCAGGACGAGGTACTGTCGGTAATAAGGACTACTTGTAAATATTTCTTTAACTCATGGTAGCGCTTGGCTACCTGTGGTCCCAGGACATCCTAATTGAATATTTTCCATGGTGGAACTTTTATGGTAGTGCTATGGTTGCTGTGTATTTGTCTTCATCGGATCTAACTTCATACTAACTCCCACTGAAGCACTACCTCTATGGTAGTGAAGCACTACCTCTATGGTAGTGAAGCACTACCTATATGGTAGTTAAGCACTACCTCTATGGCAGTGAAGCACTACCTCTATGGTAGTGAAGCACTACCTATATGGTAGTGAAGCACTACCTATATGGTAGTGAAGCACTACCTCTATGGTAGTGAAGCACTACCTCTATGGTAGTGAAGCACTGCCTCTATGGTAGTGAAGCACTACCTCTATGGTAGTGAAGCAGCACTACCTCTATGGTAGTGAAGCACTACCTCTATGGTAGTGAAGCACTACCTATATGGTAGTTAAGCACTACCTCTATGGTAGTGAAGCACTACCTCTATGGTAGTGAAGCACTACCTATATGGTAGTGAAGCACTACCTATAGGGTAGTGAAGCACTACCTCTATGGTAGTGAAGCACTACCTCTATGGTAGTGAAGCACTGCCTCTATGGTAGTGAAGCACTACCTCTATGGTAGTGAAGCACTGCCTCTATGGTAGTGAAGCACTGCCTCTATGGTAGTGAAGCACTGCCTCTATGGTAGTGAAGCACTACCTCTATGGTAGTGAAGCACTACCTATATGGTAGTGAATCACTACCTCTATGGTAGTGAAGCACTACCTCTATGGTAGTGAAGCACTACCTATATGGTAGTGAAGCACTACCTCTATGGTAGTGAAGCACTGCCTCTATGGTAGTGAAGCACTACCTCTATGGTAGTGAAGCACTGCCTCTATGGTAGTGAAGCACTACCTATATGGTAGTGAAGCACTACCTCTATGGTAGTGAAGCACTACCTTTATGGTAGTGAAGCACTACCTATATGGTAGTGAAGCATTGCCTATATGGTAGTGAAGCACTACCTCTATGGTAGTGAAGCACTACCTCTATGGTAGTGAAGCACTACCTCTATGGTAGTGAAGCACTACCTATATGGTAGTGAAGCATTACTTATATGGTAGTGAAGCACTTCTTCTATGGTAGTGAAGCACTACCTCTATGGTAGTGAAGCACTACCTCTATGGTAGTGAAGCACTACCTCTATGGTAGTGAAGCACTGCCTATATGGTAGTGAAGCACTACTTGTATGGTAGTGAAGCACTATCTATATGGTAGTGAAGCACTACCTCTATGGTAGTGAAGCACTATCTATATGGTAGTGAAGCACTACTTGTATGGTAGTGAAGCACTACCTCTATGGTAGTGAAGCACTACCTCTATGGTAGTGAAGCACTGCCTATATGGTAGTGAAGCACTACCTCTATGGTAGTGAAGCACTACCTCTATGGTAGTGAAGCACTACCTCTATGGTAGTGAAGCACTACTTGTATGGTAGTGAAGCACTACCTCTATGGTAGTGAAGCACTACCTATATGGTAGTGAAGCACTACCTCTATGGTAGTGAAGCACTACTTGTATGGTAGTGAAGCACTACCTCTATGGTAGTGAAGCACTACCTCTATGGTAGTGAAGCACTACCTATATGGTAGTGAAGCACTACCTATATGGTAGTGAAGCACTACCTATATGGTAGTGAAGCACTACCTATATGGTAGTGAAGCAATACCTATATGGTAGTGAAGCACTACCTATATGGTAGTGAAGCACTACCTATATGGTAGTGAAGTACTACCTATATGGTAGTGAAGCACTACCTCTATGGTAGTGAAGCACTACTTGTATGGTAGTGAAGCACTACCTATATGGTAGTGAAGCACTACCTATATGGTAGTGAAGTACTACCTATATGGTAGTGAAGCACTACCTCTATGGAAGTGAAGCACTACCTATATGGTAGTGAAGTACTACCTATATGGTAGTGAAGTACTACCTATATGGTAGTGAAGCACTACCTCTATGGTAGTGAAGCACTACCTATATGGTAGTGAAGTACTACCTATATGGTAGTGAAGTACTACCTATATGGTAGTGAAGCACTACCTATATGGTAGTGAAGTACTACCTATATGGTAGTGAAGCACTACCTCTATGGTAGTGAAGCACTACCTCTATGGTAGTGAAGCACTACCTATATGGTAGTGAAGTACTACCTATATGGTAGTGAAGTACTACCTATATGGTAGTGAAGCACTACCTATATGGTAGTGAAGTACTACCTATATGGTAGTGAAGCACTACCTCTATGGTAGTGAAGCACTACCTCTATGGTAGTGAAGCACTACCTATATGGTAGTGAAGTACTACCTATATGGTAGTGAAGTACTACCTATATGGTAGTGAAGCACTACCTCTATGGTAGTGAAGCACTACCTATATGGTAGTGAAGTACTACCTATATGGTAGTGAAGCACTACCTCTATGGTAGTGAAGCACTACCTATATGGTAGTGAAGTACTACCTATATGGTAGTGAAGCACTACCTCTATGGTAGTGAAGCACTACCTCTATGGTGGTGCTTCAGTAGGTGACTGTGACTAGTCGGTCCTCATCTCTGTTTTTTCATTCGTTTCCTACACTCACTACTAAAGATCTTCCTCTCAAGCTTTTGAAGTAGTTGAGAGAATAGGGATCTTCCTCCCAACCTCTCTCTCTCTCTCTCTCTCTCTCTCTCTCACCTCTAGAGTGATTGAGGGAGAAGGGGTTACCATCCTCCCTCCTCCAGGTGAGTGTGGGGGACGGGTCACCTGTAGCGTCGCACTCAAGGGTGACCTCATCACCCTCGGCCACTGTCACGTCCTCTGGAGGACGCACGATAACGGGAGGAACTGAAACATAACAAGGGAAGAAAACGATAAATATATATTGAATAGTTGAATTTTAATTAATCTTCGATTTTTAAAAACTGATTTTCAATTTATATATATATATATATATATAAATATATATATATATATATATATATATATATATCAATATATATATATATATATATATATATATATATATATATATATATATATATCAATATATATAAATATATATCAATATACATATATCAATATATATATATATATATATATATATATATATATATATGTATATATCAATAACAACACTCCACTAGCCAAGGACTCGAACCCATGCTGCTTTGGCCTGCCTCATGGTGGGCGAAACACTTGACGCCCTTATCCACTGAACCATACGATCCTTAAGAGTAGGGCATCCAGCGGAACTGGATGTTGTACTCGCTACCCAAGGACACACGATGGTGTGGATGACTCTAGGCTAATTTCATTCTAGTCCCTGTTTGGTGTACTAGTACAACGAACAGTATTTTATATTATTGTGACTGTGAACCATGAGGGAGGCCAAAGCAGCATGGGTTCGAGTCCTTGGCTAGTGCAGTGTTGTTATTGATCAATACCACTCGTTCGTGGTCACAATAATATATATAAGTGTACACTAAATATATATGTATATATATATATATATGTATATATATATATATGTATATATATATATATATATATATATATATATATATATATATATATATATATATATATATATATATATATATATATATATATATATATATATATATATATATATATATATGCAAAACAACCACTCTGAAAGAATAGAGAAATTCCAAGCGCTTTCGTGACTACTCACATTATCAAGTTCCTTGATAATGTGAGTAGTCACGACAGCGCTTGGAATTTCTCTATTCTTTCAGAGTAGTTGTTTTGCATATTTTGAAATCACCTGTTTACTGTGATCTTATTGCATATATATATATATATATATATATGTGTGTGTGTGTGTGGGTGTATGTGTGTGGGTGTATGTGTGTGGGTGTATGTGTGTGTGTGTGTGTGTGTGTGTGTGTGTGTGTGTGTGTGTGTGTGTGTGTGTGTGTGTGTGTGTGTCTGTGTGTGTCTGTGTGTGTCTGTGTGTGTGTGTGTGTGTGTATTTATTGACATAATGGCTGTTTCCCACCAAGATAGGGTGACCAGAAAAAGAAGAAACCCTTTTCACCATCATTCACTCCACTGTCTTGCCAGAGGCGTGCCTACACTACAGTTAAAAAATAATTACAACACATCAACACCCCTACTTCGGAGTGAAGGCAATGTACTTCCCACCTCCAGGACTCATGTCCAGTTAACCGGTTTGCCTGAATCCCTTCATAAATGTTACTTTGTTCACTTTCCAACAACACGTCAAGTCATAAAAACCATTTGTCTACACTCGCTTCTAATACGTTCATGCACGCCTGCTGGAAGTCCAAGCCCCTCGCACACTAAACCTCTTTTACTCCGTCCCTCCAACGTTTCCTAGGACGACCCCTACCCCGCCTTCCTTCCATTAGAGATTTATACGCCCTCTGTGCACTATTCACGTTTTTTCCCTCATCAATTCTATGAACCACCTCGTCTTTCATAGTCCCATCTGCTGACAAGTCCACTCCCAAATATCTGAAATACATTCACACCCTCCATGCTCCCTTCCCTCCAATCTGATATTCAGTCTTTCCTTAAATAATTTTTTTGTTATCCTCATCATCTTACTCTTTCTTATGTTCACTTTTAATTTTCTTCTTTTACACACCCTTCCAAACTCGTCCACAAACCTCTGCAACTTCTCTTCAAAATCTTCCAAAAGCACAGTGTCATCAGCAAAGAGCAACTGTGACAACTCCCACTTTCTGTTTGATTCTTTATCTCTTAACTCCAAACCTCTTGCTAAGACCATAGCATTCACTTCTCTTACAGCCCCATCTATAAATATATGTAATAAACAACCACGGTGACATCACTCATCCTTGTCTAAGGACTACTTTTACTGGGAAATAATTTGCCTCTCTCCTTTATATTCTAACCTGAGCCTCACTATCCTCGTAAAAACTCTTAACCGCTTTCAGTAATCTACCACCTATTCCATACATTTGCACCATGTAGCACGTTGCTTCCCTATCCACCCTGTCATTTGCCTTTTCCAAATCCACAGATGTAACGAAATCCTCTCTACTATATTTAAATACTGTTTACCTATATGCTTCACTGTAAACACTTGGTCTACACACCCCCTACCCTTCCTAAAGCCTCCTTGTTCATCTTCGATACACTCTCCGTCTTACTCTTAATTCTTTCAGTAATAACTCTACCATAAACTTTACCAGGTATACTCACCAACCTTACTGCCCTATAATTTTTACACTCTCTTTTGTCTCCTTTGCCTTTATACAAAGGAACTATGCATGCTTTCTGCCAATCCCTAGGTACCTTCCAGTCTTCCATACATTTATTAAACGAAAATCACCAACCATTCTAAAACTATATCCCCACTTTTAATATTTTTGTCTTTATTCCATCAATCTCAGCTGCTTTAACCCCTTTCACTCTACCCACTGGCTTTCTCACTCCTAAAAGATTTTTACATCTTCGTGCCGAATGCACGAAATCACAGCTTCCCTATCTTCATCAAAATTTAAGTTACTCAAAATATTCCATCCGTCTTCCCTACATCTCCAACTCTCCATCTAATAACTCCTCTATTATTTTTAACTGTCAAGTCCACGTGTTCCCTACGCTTTCTCAACTTATCAATCTCACTCCAAAGCTTTTCTCTTATTTTCAGCACAATTTGCTGGTAGCATCTCACTCACTCTCTCATTTGCTCTCCTTTTACATTCCTTTACTACTTTCTTAACCTCTCTTTTTCTCCCCATATGTTCCGTCCTCCTTGTATCACTTCTACTTTGTAAAAACCTCTTATATACTAACTTTTTCTCTCTCATTCCACCAGTTGCTCTTCTCACCCACACCCACTTTCCTGTAACCACACAGTTCTGCTGAGCGCTCTAACACTACATCCTTAAAACTGATGAAATTAGAAACATACCTCTTCAACCTCATTGCCTATACTCTCACTAGCCCATCTTTCTTCCAGTAGTTCTTTATATCTTAAACTAACTTCCCCCTCCTTTAGTTTATAAACCTTTACCTCTCTCTTACTTGCCGATGCCATTATCATTATATCCCATCCTTTTACACTCACTCTAGCTACAGCTAAAAAATAATCTGATATGTGTATGTGGCCCTTCTAAACATTACACATCCTGAAGTCTGCTCATAAATCTTTTATCTACCAATACATAGTCCAATACGCTACTGTCATTACTCCCTGTATATCATGTATACTTATTTATCCCTTGTTTCTTAAAATATATATTGTTTATTACCAAACCCCTTTCTATACAGTTTGTCATCCATATACATCAGATAGGTAGGGAAATATTATAACAAACCCAAGTATACACTGTGCACGAGTTAGAGAAAGAGGTTAAGGGACAGAGTGACGTGAATATAAGGCTATTAACCGAAAAACGGAAGTATTAAGACACTTATAATAAGTGGATTTGAGCAGCTAGTGGTGGGTAACAGAGAAGTAACTCACCCACGACGGATATGTGAAAGTAGAGTTTCTCTGGTGGTACAGTGTTGACCTGGCACAAGTAGTCTCCCAGGTCGGTGGTGGTGACGTTCTTAATGACCAGGGACCAGGAAGCTCCTCCTCTCTCCTTCAGGAGGGACACCCTCTGGTTTTTAGTGATCACCTGGGTGTCCACTGTGAGCACCGCTCTTCCGGTGCGTCCATAGTGTGTCCACGCTACCTGCAAGTACAGAAATCAATATAGCCAGTGTGTACACTAGTAATGTGAGTCCTTCAATTATATACCGGCAGAGTGCGTTTCTTATACGTCAGAAGTCAATAGTTGGATGCGTGGTAGTGCGTCAGTCATCAATGTGCGTCCCTTAACGTCCCTTCAGCTGATGTAACGATGACAGAGCTGCTCATGCTAGATGCAAGAGGAACGAGGCAGCTGTCTCGAACTGTCAGTGATATGAGAGGACGCTGTCAAATAGTGAATAGTCAGAGATACTGTGTGTGGCTAAGAGACTGTGAAAGATAATGTGAGAGATACTGTGATACAGACTGGAGATAAACCGCTAGTGATATTGCGAGAGACTGTATAAAAGGATTGAGAGATATTGTGAAAATTACTGTCAGATACTGTGATATATGAGAGACACTCGAGATATACTGCGAAGGATTGTGTGAAAGAATGTGAAGAATATTTATTATGAGTGTCTGTGACTGAGAATGTGAGAAATGCTACGAAAAACAGTGAGGAACAATTTGAGAGACTGTGACAGAATACGAGTCTGAGAAACCGCATGAGAAATAGTGAGAGATCCACAACATCAGGAAAAGTGGAGGATATAACCTTTGGTACTCCATTGTACTGAGTTAGTACCTTCCTTATATGTATGCAAAACAACCACAAGGAAAGTTGAATGATAACTCTAGGCCTTTCCTATTGCACTCAACACTTCATCAGGAGCTTCCAATGTTGCTTGTTGCAGAAATGAGTAGGAAGCCCAAGCAATATCGTTCAGGGGAACTATTCTAACTCGAATGTGGTAAGGAGAGAGGAGACACCAGACATACAAGTACCTAGTGTCAGAAAGATAGAGTATTAAAGCCCACAAGAACTGATAATGTAGTAATGACCTAGCAAAACATTAGTGACAAGACAGTTGTCAAAAATTTGGCCAGAATTCGATACGATATAAAAGACTTTAAATTCTGAATACAGATATATCTGGCAATTATCTTCAGAAAATTCCGTAAAATTAAGAAAACGGGTATACGACCAACTTACTTGAAACAAAAGGGAGACATCTATAGTTTATCCCATTGGGAGGCGTCTATAGTTTATCTAACCTATCCAGTTCTTGAGCAGACGCTGGTCTAACACATGAAGGCAGGGATGCAGGCCTTAATTCCTTGGTGTCGAACTACGACACTTAAGACACTGCAGAGCATTCGTGTAGGAATCTGGCGTTAGGCTATGCAAAATGGCCTCGATTATAAGTGAATCGAGTTTGAATAATCCAAAATTATTATAATATAATAAGCGTTTATCATGTTTGATGATTGCTGATCCTAAAATATTTCTTTCCAACCATGAGGTACAAGAAACTAAGACTCTTGCCTCCGGCCAATTTGCTGGATTGTTGCAAACTCGGATGTGGTTGAATATCGTATTTGATTCCTGAGCTGTTCGTACAGAATATTAGTGTTGTGTTAACCTAACATTTAGAGGCTTCTTAACAGTCTGCGAATTCTTAAAAGCTACTTGTATGTTGAATCTTTTTAGGGCATTCAGCAATTTGATAAATTCTCATTGTATGGAACGACCAGCACATTCATGATCTGAGGAGTTATTCTAAGTTCAGTCCTATGATAAATTGTCCTAGGGCCAGCAAAGCCATTTCTACAAACTCCTTCGGGTAATGTAGTTTCGTAACAATATCAAAGATTTTCCTAACTTCCTCATCATGAACTCTGGGCTGCACACTCGGTAAGCTCTCAGAAACATAGTGAGAAAGACTTTTTTACTCTTGTTTCATGGTTAGAGTAATAATGAATATTTGAACACACATTAGTGGTGAAGCAAATCAGCCCCTCAAGCCATACCTATGTTAAGATGTGATAAATATTCGTTGCGAAAATTTCATGACTGTCCTTAATTTGTATTTCTTAACTACATTCTTCCCTATTTATTATGTGCATGGTAAGAGATGAATGTAGTAATGAGATGATAAGCCATGTGTTGTCATATATCATCATTGTACTTACTGAAATGTAATGCAAAACAATTGTAAATGTTTAAATAATTCAAAAATTATTATTTTTATTATTATTATTATTATTATTATTATTATTATTATTATTATTATTATTATTATTATTATTACTGTAACATTTGTAAATTATTTACTAATATCCCTATTACTGTAAAAGACATAAATTAACTAAAGAAATGTATTGAAGGGTGACCATTCTCGCTTAGTGATGTGACACTGTCAAGGATGATAGTGGGCCAGTAACTTCGTTTCAGTGGCCTCCCTATGTACTGTAAACTTTAACATTTATCAACCCGGTGGATCACAACATCTACAATGAATTTAACAGACGGGACAAGAGCGTTGAGTCTCGGTAAAAATATATCCAGGTTCACATCAAGATGTCATCCATATATCTGAACTATTTAGCTTCACGGGGCAGGATATCTTTCAACAGCTGTCTCAAAAAACTCCATATACAGGTTGCTTAATAGGGCAGACAATGGATCTCTCATAACCATTCCCGGCCTTTGAGTATAATATTTTCCCTCAAACTCAAACTTGCAGTCGACTACACACAACTCAGTAATAACGTTCTTATAGAATGGCATGGGGTAACTGATCTAATTAATATTTATTTTATTTATTAACACATCGGCCGATTCCCACCAAGGCAGGGTGGCCCGAAAAAGAAAAACTTTCATCATCATTCACTCGATCACTGTCTTGCCAGAGGGGTGCTTTACACTACAGTTATAAATCTGCAACATTAACTCCCCTCCTTCAGAGTGTAGACACTGTA
>NC_091329.1:12562583-12590083 GCF_038502225.1 Cherax quadricarinatus | reverse complement strand
GATGGGAAGAATAATAGTGGACATAGGAACAGTTATTTGTAGGTTTTCCGTAAATTTTAAATTTGAATTCATTATTACTCTTAATAATTAAAACATCTAGAAAAGGCAATGAGTTATTTTCTTCAAACTCAAGAGTAAAGTTTATAGAATGGGCTAAGCTATTTAATTTTCCAAGGAAATGGTGTATATCTACATTCTTGGGCATAAGACACAAAATATCATCAACATATCTGAACCATTTAGCTCTATTAGGGAGGATTGTGTTAAACAGCCTTGTTTCAAAAAATTCCATGTATAGGTTACTAAGAACAAGTGAAAGAGGATTTCCCATTGCCATACCAAACTTCTGAGTGTAAAACTTATCATTAAATACAAATTTTGCATCAACAATGCAAAGTTTAATAATTTAATAATGCATTACTTTCATTTTTTCTTGAATTTCTCTATTCTTTCACAGTGGTTGTTTTGCATATTCTGAAATCACCTGTTTACTCTGATCTTATTGCATATATATATATATATATATATATATATATATATATATATATATATATATATATATATATATATATATATATATATATATATATATATATATATATATATATATATATATATATATATATATATATATATGTATGTATATGTGAGCATGCATATGCATGTGAGTGCATATATGAATAAGGTTAGAAAAGTGATGCAAGTTTGAAGGCAATTAGTTTAAACGTCTTCACAGTATCAGACAGAAACAAACTTTCACTAGTTACAGAACACTAATGATTAAAACTAGAAGATGATCGGATGAGGTGTTCTTCAGATATAAACGGAAACCTTAATTAGTTAACGGGGGTTTAAAGCTTATCCACTACAAGAGAGCTCTTAAGGCTACACGTAACCATTTTACCACTAGATAAGAATACTTTAATCCTTAAAACAGGTTTAAAGTAAACGCTCAACACACACACACACACACACACACACACACACACACACACACACACACATATATATATATATATATATATATATATATATATATATATTTTGAAAGAAAAACACGTCTCTGTATATATTCTCAATGTAGGAAAAAATCAGGCAGCCACTCTCGTGATACCTAATAAATATACATTCAACTATCAATATAAATTGTAAACATTTAGAGTGGATTTTGTCAATATAACTCCAAGCAAAAGTAAATTGTGTTTAGGGGTGAACAAATAAACATAAACTCTAACATTAGTCGACAGGAGTCGACTAAATTACACCTCTGCAAAACTTACCGCAGTATTGTAACGCAGAGTAATAATTTTGGCTCGTGAATTAATGAATAATGATGGATCAATACTTCGGGAACTGAAGAATTAACATAATTAACAAGAGAGAGAGAGAGAGAGAGAGAGAGAGAGAGAGAGAGAGAGAGAGAGAGAGAGAGAGAGAGAGAGAGAGAGAGAGAGAGAGAGAGAGAGAGAGAGAGAGAGAGAGAGAGAGAGAGAGGACAGGCACAATTTTCACCAAGTAAGCAGTGTAATAAATATTTATACAAAACGACGTATCAAGTTAAAACTATCTCTCTCTCTCTCTCTCTCTCTCTCTCTCTCTCTCTCTCTCTCTCTCTCTCTCTCTCTCTCTCTCTCTCTCTCTCTCTCTCTCTCAGAATAAATACTACGTGGAGTATTTTATTCTCAACGTATATATGCTGAGAGTTTACTGCGATCCTTAGTTCGATCCTCGTGCACTCGATAGGCTGTATCAACTAACCTCTCACAAAGACAGGATAATTTCACCCAGAGATGTGTATCTCTTAGTGTAAATACACTCAAAGTTTACTGTAATCTACATGTTAGGAATTAAGGTGTTCTTGATTGGTGGTAAACATTTTACATGCGTACTTAATAACTCGTTTAGCCGACAGGCTGTGATTAAGTCCCATTAACTAACCAATCTCTCTCATAGGAAGAACCTAGAACACTACAAGGTTATTCGAGAACTTATTCCAGAACATTAGTTAATCTTGGATGATATTGTTTGGGATACCTCGTGCTAGTTTTGTAGCTGAGCTGGAGCTAGCCAGGTGCAGTTTTGAATCTGGCCTGGAACTAGCCAGGAATAGTTTTGAAGCTGAACTGGAACTAGCCAGGTATAGTTTTGAAGCTGAACTGGAACTAGCCAGGTATAGTTTTGAAGCTGGACTGGAACTAGCCAGGTATAGTTTTGAAGCTGGACTGGAACTAGCCAGGTATAGAGTGTTAGGGTTTAATCCCTCAGGCAGCCAGGGAAGCTGAGGTTATTATGGCTCCTTACCTGACAGACTTTCACCAAGCCCAATGGAAAATAGAGTAATTTAAATGGAAACTGCTCTCATGAAGTTTATCTGGGTCTCTCCACTAAGTGATTCAAACAGTCAATTGGCAAAGTTCGTTCTTTTCAGTTGATGGTTTGGTGTAAGAGAGAGAGAGAGAGAGAGAGAGAGAGAGAGAGAGAGAGAGAGAGAGAGAGAGAGAGAGAGAGAGAGAGAGAGAGAGAGAGAGAGAGAGAGAGAGATTATCTCGGGTATCATCTAATTTCTCTTTGAAATGCAGGAAACTTACCTTTGAAGTATCCATCACCACCACCACCATCACCACCACCACCATCCCGACCACCACCATCACCACCACCACCCTGACCACAACCACCACTACCACCATCACCACCACCCCGACCACCATCATTACCACCACCATCACCACCACTACCACCACCATCACAACCACCATTACCATCACCAATACCACCCCCACCACCACTACCACCCCCACCATCACCGCCATCACCCCCACCACCACCATCACCAACATCACTGCCATCACCACCACCTCTGCAACCACCACCAACATCACCACCACCACCACCACCAACATCACCTCCATTAAAGTCACCACCACCACCACCTACAACAATATCGCCGTCATCATCACCGCCACTAGCAACATCACCACCACCACCACAACAACAACAACAACAACAACAACAACAACAACTACTACTACTACTACTACTACTACTACTACTACTACTCACCTTGTAGTTACCCAGGTTCTCCACTACACAAGTCAGTCTGGCTCTACGTCCCGCTGCTACAGTCAAGTTTTGCAGTGGTGTAGCCAACGAGGGTCGAACTTCTGTGGGAGACATAACATAACAATCTTTATCATCATCTTAGTAATGTGTTACGAATGTAATAGCTTCCCATCATATATTTGAGGCTGGACTTAACAGTTTGCTGCATTGACTAAACTGGGTCTTTCTGCCAGTAACCACCTTCCCAGATGGTCACACCGGTTAGTAATAACATGGTGGATAATTAAAAGACTGTTGGGTGTTGGCTCGAATCTCGTCCTTGTTTTAGCAATGTAGCGTAAGCTATGTGCTACATGCTTAAGTGAAATTTGTATAAATACTGATCAATGAAAACCGAGAAATCAGTTGGAAAGAAAATTCACACCCTGGTATAAATAGATGGGTGTAACTATGCTAGTACCACCACGTCTGGTGGGTGTGATGTTACTATGTTAGTACCACCACGTCTGGTGGGTGTGATGTTACTATGTTAGTACCACCACGTCTGGTGGGTGTGATGTTACTATGTTAGTACCACCACGTCTGGTGGGTGTGATGTTACTATGTTAGTACCACCACGTCTGGTGGGTGTATGCCATATGTTAGTACCATCTGTCTGGTGGGGTGTGATGTCCACTATGTTAGTACTTCCCACCACGTCTGGTGGTGTGATGTTACTATTAGTACCACCACGTCTGGTGGGTGTGATGTTACTATGTTAGTACCACCACGTCTGGTGGGTGTGATGTTACTATGTTAGTACCACCACGTCTGGTGGGTGTGATGTTACTATGTTAGTACCACCACGTCTGGTGGGTGTGATGTTACTATGTTAGTACCACCACGTCTGGTGGGGGTGATGTTACTATGTTAGTACCACCACGTCTGGTGGGTGTGATGTTACTATGTTAGTACCACCACGTCTGGTGGGTGTGATGTTACTATGTTAGTACCACCACGTCTGGTTGGGGTGATGTTACTATGCTAGTACCACTACATCTGGTGGGGGTGATGTTACTATGTTAGTACCACCACGTCTGGTGGGGGTGATGTTACTATGCTAGTACCACCACGTCTGGTGGGGGTGATGTTACTATGTTAGTACCACCACGTCTGGTTGGGGTGATGTTACTATGCTAGTACCACCACATCTGGTGGGGGTGATGTTACTATGCTAGTACCACCACGTCTGGTTGGGGTGATGTTACTTTGCTAGTACCACCACGTCTGGTTGGGGTGATGTTACTATGCTAGTACCACCACGTCTGGTGGGGGTGATGTTACTATGATAGTACCACCACATCTGGTGGGGGTGATGTTACTATGATAGTACCACCACATCTGGTGGGGGTGATGTTACTATGATAGTACCACCACGTCTGGTGGGTGTGATGTTACTATGATAGTACCACCACATCTGGTGGGTGTGATGTTACTATGATAGTACCACCACGTCTGGTGGGTGTGATGTTACTATGATAGTACCACCACGTCTGGTGGGTGTGATGTTACTATGATAGTACCACCACGTCTGGTGGGTGTGATGTTACTATGATAGTACCACCACGTCTGGTGGGGGTGATGTTACTATGGTAGTACCACCACGTCTGGTGGGGGTGATGTTACTATGCTAGTACCACCACGTCTGGTGGGGGTGATGTTACTATGATAGTACCACCACGTCTGGTGGGGGTGATGTTACTATGATAGTACCACCACGTATGGTGGGGGTGATGTTACTATGATAGTACCACCACGTCTGGTGGGGGTGATGTTACTATGTTAGTACCACCACATCTGGTGGGGGTGATGTTACTATGTTAGTACCACCACGTCTGGTGGGGGTGATGTTACTATGATAGTACCACCACGTCTGGTGGGGGTGATGTTACTATGATAGTACCACCACGTCTGGTGGGGGTGATGTTACTATGTTAGTACCACCACGTCTGGTGGGGGTGATGTTACTATGCTAGTACCACCACGTCTGGTGGGGGTGATGTTACTATGATAGTACCACCACCTCTGGTGGGGGTGATGTTACTATGATAGTACCACCACGTCTGGTGGGGGTGATGTTACTATGTTAGTACCACCACGTCTGGTGGGGGTGATGTTACTATGTTAGTACCACCACGTCTGGTGGGGGTGATGTTACTATGTTAGTACCACCACGTTTGGTGGGGGTGATGTTACTATGATAGTACCACCACGTCTGGTGGGGGTGATGTTACTATGTTAGTACCACCACGTCTGGTGGGGGTGATGTTACTATGTTAGTACCACCACGTCTGGTGGGTGTGATGTTACTATGATAGTACCACCACATCTGGTGGGGGTGATGTTACTATGATAGTACCACCACGTCTGGTGGGGGTGATGTTACTATGTTAGTACCACCACGTCTGGTGGGTGTGATGTTACTATGATAGTACCACCACGTCTGGTGGGGGTGATGTTACTATGATAGTACCACCACGTCTGGTGGGGGTGATGTTACTATGATAGTACCACCACGTCTGGTGGGGGTGATGTTACTATGATAGTACCACCACGTCTGGTGGGGGTGATGTTACTATGATAGTACCACCACGTCTGGTGGGTGTGATGTTACTATGATAGTACCACCACATCTGGTGGGGGTGATGTTACTATGATAGTACCACCACATCTGGTGGGGGTGATGTTACTATGATAGTACCACCACGTCTGGTGGGGGTGATGTTACTATGATAGTACCACCACGTCTGGTGGGGGTGATGTTACTATGTTAGTACCACCACGTCTGGTGGGTGTGATGTTACTATGATAGTACCACCACGTCTGGTGGGGGTGATGTTACTATGATAGTACCACCACGTCTGGTGGGGGTGATGTTACTATGATAGTACCACCACGTCTGGTGGGTGTGATGTTACTATGATAGTACCACCACGTCTGGTGGGTGTGATGTTACTATGATAGTACCACCACATCTGGTGGGGGTGATGTTACTATGATAGTACCACCACATCTGGTGGGGGTGATGTTACTATGATAGTACCACCACGTCTGGTGGGTGTGATGTTACTATGATAGTACCACCACATCTGGTGGGGGTGATGTTACTATGATAGTACCACCACGTCTGGTGGGGGTGATGTTACTATGATAGTACCACCACGTCTGGGGGAGGAGGTGTTACTATGCTATAACCACCATATCTGGTGTGGTGGTGTTACTATACTAGTACCACCACAGTTGATGGTGGGTTAACTCTGGAGTTACTACCACAGATGCTGCTAGAATAACTGAAGATAATATATCTTTCATACATTTTCCTGGCATGGCATAATAAAATATATAAATATTAGACCTCTTTTGTAAGACCACACACTCATAATGGTTCGTTCATTTTTCATTTTCATTCGTTTTCATCCATAAAATATCCATTCAAAAGACTTGATCAATGGCAGCTTTTGCAAATCTCCCTTGTTCATCGTATGAGATAGCATCGGTAATCTTCTTTATTGGATCCGAGACTTCTACAAGGGATTGCAGTGCTTAATAAAAAAAATAGGAATCCTCTACAGGAAATCTTAATCCACTTTGAGGCAAAGAAATCATCTTCAAGGGATCTCATTCTTCTACTAGGGATCACAGTCCTTTTGAGATGTTAACAATCATCTAATGGGGTTAGCAGCCCTCTAAAGGGATCACAATCCTTTTCAAGGATTATAATATTTGGAAAGGATTGCAATCCTTTATGGGAATCGCAGTCCTTTAAATGGGATCACAATCGTCTAGAGAAAATTTCAATCCTCCAGGAGTATCGCAACTCTCTACAGATTAATATAATCCTCTACAATGGACCACAATTCACAACAGACAATCGCAGTCCACTATAGTGGATCGCAGTTGACCACAGAGAATCACGTTCCATTACAAGGTATTACAACCCACTAAAGGAGATGGTAAGTTCCAAGACCTTCGCTATATTTTTCTATTTACTGGGTAGATAGCAAGCAAATGTGTAAAAGAGATGAGGAATAGGTAGTTTAGGGCGAGATAAATGAGAAACAGAAAACCGAGGCTGAGAAAAATATCTTGAGAATTAATACTCGATGCTAAACAGTTGGTGGATGAATTGTTGAGGGATAGCTAGCTGAAGAATAAATAGCTTAGGAATAGATAAATGAGGAACGGGTAGCTGATATAATAGATAGCTGAGGGATACAGAGTTAAGGGAGAGACAGCTGAAAGAAAGGAAAATGATAAATAAATGAGAGCATTTCTCTCAATGAACGATTTCACAAATGGAAAGATTTCACATGCATTTGTGGACATCATTTCCGATACATATCTCATAACAATACATCTTTTGTGTAAATTCAAATTTAAAACATTATAACTCTTCCTATTAAAAAACAAATAATTATTGCAAACGTCCTGGTTTTGGTTAAAACAAATTCGAACTTCAAACAAGACTTATGTAACTAAGAATTTTCGTGTTACAAACTTTGTACCTTTGGACAAGCATTTGTTTTGTTCTTAGTAGGTACGTTACTGATGCATCTCAGAGTTACTCTGAAACCTTATTAACTCGGCTGATCATTTCCTATAAACCGTAAAACTTTTCACTAAAAATCACTTAAAATTAAATGAGCTTTAACGAGCCAATGTTGAGATAATTGCCGTGATGATAAATATATGCGTGCCATTAATGCCAAATTATCATAAATTACGATGTAATGATTATTTATGTCTTATTTTCAGTTATCAAGTAATTACTCTATATTTTTTTTTAATTATCTGCACCTTAGATGTTTTTAATACAAAATTTATCATTACTGTTAAAACGATTTTGCAATATTGTCATTAATTTTAAATTATTTTAGATTCTTCACGTTGAATTAATTAATATACAGTATTATATCAGGAATGTGCTAATAGGTTGAGGAAAGTCTTTTATTAAAGCCTCAACTTGAGGATATCAAAGTGTGTCTGGGAACCAACGTTTAAGTAAGGTTAAACGAATTTCATGTGAACTGACAATATCAGAGTGGCTCTGGGAACCGACGTTTAAGCAACGTTAAACGAATTTCATGTGAAGGAGAATATCAGAGTGGCTCTGGGAACCGACGTTTAAGCAACGTTAAACGAATTTCATGTGAAGGAGAATATCAGAGTGGCTCTGGGAACCGACGTTTAAGCAACGTTAAACGAATTTCATGTGAAGGAGAATATCAGAGTGGCTCTGGGAACCGACGTTTAAGCAACGTTAAACGAATTTCATGTGAAGGAGAATATCAGAGTGGCTCTGGGAACCGACGTTTAAGCAACGTTAAACGAATTTCATGTGAAGGAGAATATCAGAGTGGCTCTGGGAACCGACGTTTAAGTTTAAATAAAGTTCATTTGAAGGAGAATGTCATTATTATCATTATTATCATTATTATCATTATTATCATTATTATCATTCTTCTCGGTGGAAGACAGCAAATAAGTATTACACACAAATAAGTATTACTGATGGACTTCCCGACACACTAAACGGGAATAGTGAAAATAGTTTCACGATAAGAACCTGCCTTACATGGGCCAGTAGGCCTATTGCAGCATTCCTCCGTTTCATTATATTTTTAAGTATCTGTTCTGTTCCCCATTGCATCATTTGACGGCTATAGTATAAAAAATCATCTTAATTGCTATTGAGAAAGTTATTAATTCTTAAAATATTATTTAAGGATCATCTTGTGTGTGACAAAGCAATGGACGTGTTCTTCTGGATGATGATTTAAATCATTGGTGTACAATGATAGCATTCTGAGGGAACACTTGTTTACATAAAGACAGTTATCCTGCTTATAGTAAAGTCAAAAAGTCCGATAATGATAATAATTATAATAATAATAATAATAATAATAATAATAATAATAATAATAATAATAATAATATAAAAATAATGATTATTCGTATCACTAAACTCATTATTTCGGTCAGATTAATACTACTATACACAAAAATACATATTTCTAATACACTAATTAAAAAACACTTTCAGTCAAATATAATTTTAATTATATATTCCCTTACTGGCCGTTTTTTTCAATTTCCGTTGAATTTCAAGCCACCATTCTACACAAAATTACATTTCCCTGCCGTTCCTTTAGCAAAATCTATTAAGCCTCCATTAACGTTGTGCTTTTAGCCTTCCGTGTCTCACCGAGTCATTAATATTATTTATTGTACGTCGGCTCCTGGTAATGGCCCACTTTTTTTGAATTGTTTCGTTAGATATTTAATTCTGACTAAACATGAAAGTTATTTGCTATTCTCTTGGACCAGCTCAGCTTCTTTTAATTGAAATTTTCTTAGTTTACCGAGAAACTAATGTTTTTGATGTGATTCTGAGACTCAGCAACGAATATATTGCTTGGCACATGGATGCCCTGGGAGGGTGGGATAAATATTTGGAAAACAACTTCTTTATCTGTTGTTCTGTAGTTAATAGTCATGTTTCCTTACATTTTCTTGAGAAATTATGAAGGTGTCTTGGATTTTTGTCATGTGTAATTTAATAAGAGGTTGGCATTCTGGCGGACACAGTAGCAGCCACTTACTCTAATGGCCTGCCACTTAACTGCTTGTGTGGTGGTGACACTGGTGCTAATTGCGGCGGTGGTGTTGTGAAATGCGACGGTGGTGTTGTTAATTGCGACGGTGATGTTAATTGCGACGGTGGTGTTGTTAATTGCGACGGTGGTGTTGTTAATTGCGACGGTGGTGTTGTTAATTGCGACGGTGGTGTTGTTAATTGCGACGGTGGTGTTGTTAATTGCGACGGTGGTGTTGTTAATTGCGTCGGTGGTGTTGTTAAATGCGACGTTGGTGTTAAATGTAGCGATGGTGTTGCTAACTACCCTTTTTATGCATAATACAAACAAACAGACCGCAATAATAACAATAATAAAATCCGTGATAAAAACATTTACATAATTATATTATGCCAATAAGTTTCTTTTAAGATAGCAATTGTATGAATGACAGTGAATGTATTTCCTCTTTTGTTTAATCTACCTCGGTGGGAGACGACCAATGAGTTAAAATTATATGACAGTACTTGCAGACTGTCGTCTGCCAGTCGAGCGTCACTTCACCCATCATTAATAAGTTCCTGAAGGTAAGTGGGATTATATCACACTTACTGGCCCAGTATATCACCTCTTAACATCCACAGTAGTAGTTCATCTGATCTTAATACCTTTGATGTACCAAGCTCCATTTGGAGTTCTAACACCTCTTCCTCGATAATTTCTATGCTTGATCATGTCTCTTGATTTATTCTCTAATCCTTTCCTATTAATAGCCCTTATCTATTTGTATCAACACATCTTTAAGCTCTCTTTGGAGTTAATCGTACACATGTCTGTCTCTTCCTGTTGCTGTATAGTCCTTGTGGCTTAGCGCTTCTTTTTGATTATAATAATAATAATAATAATGTCTCTTCCTGCTAATGTTCTTTCTACTCTCACAATTATCAGCTGTTATTTTATTGTATAATTTCTTGTTATATGCCACCGAATGTAAGTTGGTTGTAATAAACAATTCAAATTATTTTTCAACGTTCCTCCTCAGCCGAAGATAATTATTTCTACGTTCCTAAGCTAACTTCAATGTTGTAAGTAGGTTGATTTAATCTATACATTTCCTATGATCTTGGGGTTATGGATTTTTCCTCTATATGTTGATAACTGATCCATTGGCGCCCAGTCTCATCTACTTATTTTTTTGCTAGTTGCCTCTGCATTTATTTGTCACTTGTGATGAATGGTTTTGAAAACCGACAAGTTGAAGAATTGAGACACTTATGTGTTGCATAAGTGTTTCAATTCTTCAACTTGTCGGTTTTCAAAACCATTCATCACATCTGTCAGACACTGCAACATCATGGGATCTTGGTACAAAGACTTCAACGCTTGCCCAACCTTTGGACGACGACCTACTTACACTAGTGGCAGGTCGCACTGTGATCCCGCCTCCTCCTGCTTCAACTCATCTCACCGCAGTATATAAGCCACCTCTCTGGCCCTGTGCTGCACTTCCTACAAGAGTTATGGACTGAACACATCGATTCCAGGTTGAGGGACTGATTACCTTAAACTTCTATTCTCCATACCCACTTCTACTTTGTATTGGACTGATGAAGCCACTGTGTGGCGAAACGTTTCTTCAATAAAGATTCCCATGTGTTGCATAAGTATTTGTCACTTATTTACACTTCAGGTTAAAGTGAGATCACTACAGTACTTTCATCAGTCAGGGGCCATCCATGCCTTCCGAGCCATTTTTTGGGTATTACTCTCTCTTCGACTCTTCGTATTATCTTTTCTTCCTCAGCTTCATTTCTACTAAAGAGCAAAACGTAAATAAGCAATAATCACTTGTTCCCAAGGACATTTTGTGTTATTTTGGTCTTGTTTGAGCTCAACATGATAAGTAGTATTAACTATACATAAATAGAATAAATAAGCCTTTTACTCAGTGACGCAGTGTGTATGTGTGTGGGGGGGGGCTTTTTAAATTACTTGACCGAGCCATTTTGCGGGCAAAATATTTTAAAATAAAAGGAATACCCTGCGTATTTGTCTTTGATTCACCAGAAAACAAGATACTGTCTCGCCTTCTCAACATACCTCCTTACTTTTGTTGATTCCTTCACAAGCTTCGTAAGGAAGTTTTACTTCATCGAGGCACCTAACTTGTTCCTTTATATCCGTGACTCTCAGTAGGAATTCTAGGAATCTGTTTCTCAGAGATTAAAATTCCCGTCACCGCATAATCGATTATCTGCAGCCTCTGCAATATCCATGTGTGTATTTTTTTTATTTTTAGTGGGACTCTCCGAAATAATTATTCTAGTTATATGGTCTTATTCTTTGCTGTTCTTACCCTTTACGTAGGAACTTGCTATGAAAAGCTTATCAGTAATTATATCAGGTAGTTTAGATACTTTAATTGCGACGAGGTGTGGGGTTCCTTAGGTAACAAAGGTGCCTGAAACCAACATTGAGTTGGAAAGCGACACTAAATGCAAACACTGGGACACCTTTGGTAACGTTTTGTTTCTAGAATTTTGGTCGCTCTTCGGTCACTTTTGAAGTGGGTATTTGTGAGAGTGAGTTGATCCTGACTAGCTTGTGCTACTAGGTCGGATGCCGTGGGAAGATTGAACCTGCCTCGTATAGGCCAGTAGGGCTGTTGCAGTGTTCCTTTCTTTCTTATGTTCTTAAGTGTGTCCAGAAAAATATTCCAGTGCTTAAACGTGTCCAGGAAAATATTCCAGTGCTTAAACGTGTCCAGGAAAATATTCCAGTCCTTAAACGTGTCCAGGAAAATATTCCAGTGCTTAAACGTGTCCAGGAAAACATTCCAGTGTTTGCCTTGACTCTTTCATTTAACTTCTGAGTTTTAGTTGTAATTCCAACTGTGTTTGTATACATAGTTTAATGTATATTCTTAACAGGCTATCACATGTTTGATTTCTTGGAGGTTAAAGATTATATTCATGGTGGGTAACAAGTACTTATCTACATAAACTCAAAATACGTCTTTTTTTTTAAGAGAGGTGTTTAAAATATTGTAAAATAAATGGGGGCTTGTAACTGCAAAACTTCCTAGTCAAAACACGCACTCATTGGTAACTCCTTAGGATTTAACCTAAACAAGCTTCAGACACGCTTGACAAAGGGCGAGTTTCTTCTTTTTCTGCTTTACTCGTCTAGTTTTTGCATCTTTCGTCTTCAAACCTTCTTGATTAAACGTCGATACAGAAAGCTCGCATCAAATCTTAGTCATGTCTTTTCCACATCAATTATATCCTGGTATTATGATTTGTAAATCAAACAGTGGTTTTTACGAGACTTATCACGCCTACTTGTGTGAGCGTGGGTGGATGCTGGTGGATGTAGGCGTGGGTATATGCTGGTGGATAAGGGTGTGGGTGGATACTGGTGGATAAGGGCGTGGGTGGATGTTGGAAGCAAGTGGGTGTGGTCGTGGGTGGATACTAGTGTGTGTGTGGGCCTGGGTGGATTCTGGTGGGTGTGGTTGTGAGTAGAAACTGTTGGGTTTAGTCATGGGTGGGAACTGGTATGTATGTATGTGTGTGTGTGTGTGTGTGTGGGCGTGTGGATGGATGTTGGTGGGTGTGGGCGTGTAGTAGTGCGTGCGGGGGTCGCTCTGAGTGTATCGCGGGCGGGAATAATCTTGCTTAATACATTAGGGTCGACACCCGCTCCGAGACACGCTCCCCAACCCGCCCTCTTAATGGAGATGTAAATCTGCATATTGAGCGTGTAGTCTGCTCTCTCTCTCTCTCTTTCTCTCTCTCTCTCTCTCTCTCTCTCTCTACCTCTCTCACTTGCTCTACCGTGTCACAAAGCAATGATTAGTTTATAGGAAGTAAAATGGCTTCCCCTGCACCTACGATGGATGAATGGATAAATGGATTTATCTATAGGAAGATGGATGGATGAGTGGATTTATCAACAGAGAGATGGATGAATGGGTGGAATTACCAAGAGATAGGTGGGTGAATTGCGGGATTTATCGGTAGACAGATTGAAGGATGGTTGATTTATCAAAAAAACAGATGGATGAATGGATGGATCAATCAATAAACAGATGGATGAATGGATGAGGGTATCAATTAATAAATGGGTGAATGTATGGAATCGTCATTACATAGATGAATGAATGGATGGAGTTATGAATAGATAGATGGACGAATGGATGGATTTATATATAGATAGATGGATGAATTGATGGTTTTATCGATATAGAGATGGACAAATGAATGGATTTATCAAGAGATGGATGAATGGACGAATCTACCAATAGGTGGGTTTAACAATAGACAGATGGATGAATGAATTGGTTTGAAAAAGACAGATGGATGCATAGATGTATTTATCACTATATATATATATATATATATATATATATATATATATATATATATATATATATATATATATATATATATATATATATATATATATATATATATATATATATATATATATGTATGGTTAAAAATAGAATCTAAGACACATGTCCAACATTCGGGTATCTCTACTGTCGGCTGAAACTCTTTTGCATACGCAGTTGGATTCTTCAGTCAAAAACAGAGGCAGCAGGGGAAGTAACGAAGTGAAAATGAAAGAATCAGTCCATCAACCTTGGAGAAATTCTCGCCCTTTAATTTTTGTTATTGGTCCCCGTCCACTGCGGCGACATCAAGACGTTTACGCCTCAACTAGACTACTTTACTATGCTTCACTTTCACATTGATCCAGATTATGGAACTGAATACTTCTACAGGCTGAGGGACTGACCTCCTTCTTCCAGACCATGAAGCTGAACACTTCTTCAGTCTGAGGGACTGACCTCCTCAAAACCTATTTCTCCAAGGTTGATGGACTGACTTCGGTACTTCGCCTGGTGCCTCTGTATTTGACTGAAGAAGCCTACTGTTTAGGTGATATGTTTCAATTAATAGTGAAGATACTCTACTGTCCCACATGTGTCTTACTCTTCAATAGACAGATGGATGGATTGGATATATCGATAGATAGATGGATGACCTGAAAGGGTGACACAACGTTGCGGACCTAAGCTTTATGGAAGAGCTGGACAGAGAAGCTGGACAAAATTCATTAGTCCCAGACAGAACCAATTCTTCGCTTCTTCTTCGGTCGTTTCATTCCACTACATAAATTTCCTCATCTCATTCTCTTCACCAGTTTTCGTTCTTTCCACATTTTTATTCTTGTTTCAAATTTGTTCGTCATTTGTTTTCAATTTTTCTCCAGCTTCGACTCGTCCGTCGTCTATTCCCCCCCCATCCATAAACTTTTCTCTTTACAACTTTTTTTTTTGCTCTCTGTTTGCTCTCTGTTTGCTCTCTGTTTGCTCTCTGTTTGCTCTCTGTTTGGCTCTCTGTTTATGTTTTTTTTCGGTCTCAATGCATTAACTCAACATTTGATTATATATATATATGGTGGAACAGAATTCTTCCTCCGTATGCCATGCATGTTGTTAGAGGCGACTAAAATGCCGGGAACAAGGGGCTAGTAACCCCTTCTCCTGTATATATTACAAAATGTAAAAGGAGAAACTTCCGTTTTTCCTTTTGGGCCACCCTGCCTCGGCGGGGATATATATATATATATATATATATATATATATATATATATATATATATATATATATATATATATATATATATATATATATATACATATATATATATATATATATATATATATATATATATATATATATATACATATATATATATATATATATATATATATATATATATATATATATATATATATATATATATATATATATATATATATATATATATATATATATATATATATATATATATATATATATATATATACATAAATAGTATACGATACCGACAAGATGAAAAATTAGACATGTGTGCAACATCTGTATTGATAAAGCCATCCAGTGGCTTTATCAATACAAATTATAGGACATAATGGAAGACAGAAGAACTATATGCAAAAGATGAGGTAATCAGTCCCTCAGTCTTGGAATTGGTGTGAAGAGCACCGTAGTGGTGAAGATTCTGGAGCACAGGCAAGAAGGCTGGCGCTTATATACTGGCGTCAGGTGGAAAGGGGAACGGGTAGCAGACGAGGACATAGTCACTGGTAGGCGGGATTCTCCAGTGGAAGTAGATGTGTGTGTGTGTGTGTGAGTGTGTGTGTGTGTACTCACCTAGTTGTGGTTGCAGGGGTTGATTCACAGCTCCTGGCCCCGCCTTTTCACTAGCCGCTACTCAGTCACTCTTCCCGCTCCATGAGCTTTATCATACCTCTTCTTAAAGCTATGTACGGATCCTGCCTCCACTACATTACTTTCCACTCTAACACCTCGCCACGTACCATGACTCGTTGCTTTGTTCCTGACAGGTATTCCCTGATCCATTGTAGTGCCTTCTCTGTTATCCCTGCTTGGTCCTCCAGTTTTTGCACTAATCTCTTGTGTGGAACTGTGTCAAACGCCTTCTTAAAGTCCAAGAAAACACAATCTACCCACCCCTCTCTCTCTTGTCTTACTGCCGTCACTCTGTCATAGAACTCCAGTAGGTTTGTGACGCAGGATTTCCCGTCCCTGAAACCGAGCTTATTCCTTTCTATGTGCGTGTGTGTGTGTGTGTGTGTGTGTGTGTGTGTGTGTGTGTGTGTGTGTGTGTGTGTGTGTGGATGCTAATTCATCTCTCACCAGGGTCCTCTTCAGCAAAAAACTTTTCACAATGCAATATTAAGCTGTTCAAACGAGAACTTGATGACAGTGTATCTATATTTGTTTTGTTTTCGTTTGGTTTGTTGCTTGACGCTAACTCTTTAACAAACACTAGTTTGGGTGATAGCATCATGTTTTGTACAGGCTTTAATCATTAGTATCTTGTCAAGGTGGTGACCTCTAAGTCACGAGAGAGAATTTGGATTTATTCTCGTGCAGAAAAAAGTCATGAGATAAATCTTTTTTCCTGTTTATTCTCAGAAATATATGTACCCTACCTTCACTGGATACATAGTGCTGAAAGTTAGTGACTGATGTGCCTGCGCTCATTTCCTGTCTTGTTTTAGTAAATGTTAGAGTGCAGGCGTAGGCAGGGAATTAGGTTATGAGGTGAAGCAAGCCGCTGAAGCTGATGTATCAGAGACATGGAACAAAACTCTCACTCTTCTATGTTGTTGCCACCAGTCGTGTGGCTTATGCACTGTACCATCAAGAACTATCTTCAACCTTAACTTCCCTCTAACTCTCCCTCCCACCCCATATTTTCCTCCCGGATTTCCCTCCCACACACCGTACCACCTTCCGTAACATCCTCTCTAATGCCGTCCATAAACTCCTGTGATATTATCTGATATATATATTTTTGTTATATAAATATATTATTGTTTCGTAAAATTATATAACAATTATAATTGTTATTTGCCTGTAATTATTATTATTAATGTTATTATTATTATTATTATTATTATTATTATTATTATTATTATTATTATTATTATTATTATTATTATTATCCATATTGTTGTTGTTGATGTTGTTAATTGCTGCTATTATTGTTATTGTTGCAGTTGCTGTTACAACTGCTCCTACTGCTGCAAATTAGCGTAGTCATCGATGGATCGTAGATTGGTACCTTTCTTGCTCTGTGGTATCTGATTGGCCCGTATGTTGGCGCCTTTGTTGCTGTGTGGAATCTGCCTGGTCCGTAGGTTGGTGCCTTTGTTATCCAGGGAGAATTGCAGCTCACACGAGCAATATTGGCAAGGAATTGGCGAAGCAAGATTGCTGGAGCTTAGAGATTTTAACAGCGTTTGGAAGTGCGAGGATTAGTGATGTAAAAGAGAGAGAGAGAGAGAGAGAGAGAGAGAGAGAGAGAGAGAGAGAGAGAGAGAGAGAGAGAGAGAGAGAGAGAGAGAGAGAGAGAGAGAAGGAAAACAGACATATGGCATGTAGACAGGCAGACAGACAGGCAAGCAGGCAGACGGAAAATCAGACAGAGAAACAGACAAATAGACAGACAGACCGACAGGCATACAGACGGGCAGACAGAAGACAGACAGACAGAAAGACAGACAGACAGACAGACAGACAGACAGACAGACAGACAGACAGGCATGCAAGCGGATAGACCGGCAGGAAGGCAATAAGGCAGTAGGCAAGCAGACAGTCAGGCTGGGAGGCAGGCAGGCAGGCAGGCAGGCAGGCAGGCAGGCCGACAGGCAGGCAGGCAGGCCGACAGGCAGGCAGGCAGGCAGGCAGGCAGGCAATCAGGCAGGCAGGCAGGCTGGCATTCAGACAGAGAGTAAGGATGGCAGGCATTGAGAGAGTGAGGTTGGCAGGCAGGCAGGCATACGGATAGACAGAACGATCTGCGGTAGTGACATTCTGGGGATTATAATAATGTCTTGCTTACTTATAACCAACCTTAAATTTACTCTGCTGTTGGTTCCTCTTATTGGTGAAATATAAACATCAGTAATTTTGATAGCAATTTTGAGGTAAATGATGTCAGTTCAACACTCACTTCAACTTCGGAGAGATGTTTTTACTATTGTAGCTAGCTGGCCCAGTGGCTAACGTGTCGGTCTGGGGTTTCAAGACCCTCTGATCGTGGGTTCTATCCCCGCCAGTGGTATGGTTTGTTTGCAATCTTGCAATCATGTCATTACGATTTCGTGCGTCTGGACCAACTTAAGTTGACCGAAAAATGAGATTCCACTGCAACATGTGCTGAATGAACTACGTGAGTTGAGAACCTCATTAAATATATACAGCACATTATGATATATGGGTCAGTCATGGGCAGTATCACTATGGCAGTAGTGTTATCAGAGACATTACTTCATCAGACACTCATTCTTCAGCTAATTTGAATTTTAACACACTTTCTAGTGTGTTAAAATGAAGTCAACTAACTCCAGCATTAGGCAGGAAGTAATGGGGGTTGGGTGGGGGAGGGGGTTCAGCAGGAAGATCAAACCAGGAGTAAATTCGAAGGAAATGAGTGAAGCAATGAGTTGAAAATGAAAGAAGCAGGGATGATAATGTGAGTAAGACTGAATTCTATTCTGAAAGTAAGTAGTAATGAAGTGTTCGATTTGCTGGTATATTTGTTCAGTGTAAATGTAAATTACTGAGCGGTAAATAAGGATTGGCAGAGAGCATACGAAGTGGCTTTGCACATAATGGGAATTTGAACAATAGTGCAAGAATGAAAAGAAAATAAGTCATTGGATTATACCAGGTTTAGTGCATGACAGAAATATTACTGAACCGGTGACGGGAAAGCGAGAAAGACTGATTGCAGAGATGAACGTGGATTTACGATAGGAAGGGGATGAGGAAGAGGAAATATTTGTTGCATATGTGGACATAAAAAAAAAGGCATGGGATAGGCTGGATATTAAAGCAATGTAACTGGGACTGTAAATGTGTGTAATTAACAGTAAGCTATCAGAGGTTATGTAGAGTTTTTAGAGCGAGAATAAATCTGAGCTTAGGAAATATCAGAAAGAAAAAAATAATTATTAGCAAAATGTAAGCAAGAGGAGTGTTGTGGGATGTTACAGTGATTGACTGACAAAACAAGTTACTGCCAGAGTTTAAGCATGAGGTATGGTATAATAAGAAATAACGATTCTTAAATAAAGAGGGGAATTTTCACAGTTTGCTGATGACACAGTAGTGTTGGGAGAGTGAGAGTTAAAAGTTGCAGAAGATAGTGTTCAATTGTTATTATTATAATTTTTATTGTTATTATTATTACATTTTTTATTATGATGATGATTATTATAATTTTTATTATGATTATTATTATTATAATAATAATAATAATTATTATTATTATTATTATTATTATTATTATTATTTTATTATCATTATTATAATTATTGTTATTATTATTATTATTATTATTACTATTATTATTATTATTATTATTATTATTATTATTATTATTATTATTATTATTATTATTATTATTATTATTGTTATTATTATTATTATTATTAAAATTTTTATTATAATAATTATCATGGATATTATTTCCATATTTACAGTAAAGCGCTGAACTCAAGAATATGAGAAAATAACGATATGGAAAGTGAAGATAAACAAGCTAAAGGAAGGAGATTAAGTGTAAGTAATATGAATTAAAAATTAAGTATTATATTGAAAATAAAGAGTACGAACGCATTTAGGTACGTGTGACTGCATGTGTTACCTGATGAGACTATAAAATATGTGGGATAAATCGCATTATATGTTTTAGAAAACTAAGTAATAGAAGTGTTGAGGATAGAGCGGATAGATATAAATTTGTCAGTTCAGGAAAATAGGACAATAGAGGCAGTAGAAATACTTGTCTGAGATTAATGAGTTACGTGAATATTACGAAGAGTATTAGTGGTATAATTCAAAGAGAGAAAGAGAGGGTTGTGGGAGAGTATTGTCGTGTTGAATGAGGGAGACTTGGGAGCGATTAGCAGTGCTTGAGTTTCTGAGGTGAGAAGTATAGTTCCTGAACTGTGAAGGACGTGTTAGTAAGTTGTGCTGCGGGAGTTTATCAGTGCATGATCATGTCTGCCATAATCTGTTTGTTGATCATCTAGAGAGAGAAGGCTATGACGCGAATGATGATTATTGTGTTTTCTTACTTTGGTCCTCCTGCTGGATCAAGGAAAATATAAACCAATATATTTACTAATTAACTGTAAGCTCTACACATATTTCTGCAAATGTTACAGTTTAATTTAGACTGTCTCATCGACCTCCCGCTTTACTGACGCACCATTATTACCTTTTCTTACTTAAGTCTTTATTGAGAAATTCCTCCTTCACTATTCACGAAGGTTACGTGGAATGTTATGTATAGTGAGAATGATAATGTGCTGAATAATGTGCCCGATAATGTACTGGATAATGTCATGGATAATGTATTGGAAAATGAGCTGAATAACGTACTGGACAAAATACCAAATAATTTATTGGATAATGCGTTGGATAACATGCCGGAAAATATGTCATAAAAAGTGTCCAATATTTTACTCCTAATGTTAGTAACATAATCATGTTGCCAAGGTAACATCCCGCTCCTGATGTATCAGTGCAATTACTCTGCTTGACCAGGTCACCTAATAGCTGTCAGAGGAAGAATTACAGGTTCTCCAGGTCTCGCGATACTATAGACAAGTCTTAGCGGTATTAAACAGGTAGTTTTCTCCACTTTTACAAGGAATCGTGACCTTAGGCTATTTTTAAAGGTTTGGAACCCATATTCTGGTGGTCTTGAAGCGGGTGTAACTAGCCTCTGGTACCGAGACTAGCTCGGTAAACTACGTATGTCAGGAACTTAGCCACTCCACATACGCGTCTATTTGCTATGAAACTAATAGAACTCTGCTATTTCTATTACTATTACTCCTGCTACTGTGACTACTATAGCTGCAAATGTGACTAATAGTAATATTACTACTACTATTGCTGCTGCTGCTTCTACTACTAGTACTACGACTATTGAAACTAGTACTACTACTATTAAGACTACTACTACTACTACTACTACTAATATTGGTGTTACTATTGAGACTACTACTAGTGATAATGATATTATTACTGTATTACTACTAGTACTGCTAATACTACTGATGCTATTATTACTACAACAACTTCTGCTCTTACTACTTCTACAATTATTACTATTTCTTGTACAAATAACAACAACAACAACAACAAATAATAATAATAATAATAATAATAATAATAATAATAATAATAATAATAATAATAATAATAATAATAATAATAATAATGATGATGATGATGAGAATACGAAATAAATTATTGTAAATCTTATCGCATAACAATCCATAATGTAGAACGTAACTACACTGCAAGAACGAGAACTACGTTAGCCCGTGTTCGCGCAGTGAATAAATCAAACTTGGGTAGGAGACATGCAACGATGTTTCAGGGCGTCCTTAATCGAAACAACTGTGATTTGGTAATGGTCCAGGAGGGACCGAAACGTCTTTGAAGACTCCTAACGAATTAGTTGTGAATTGTTCCAGCCACGATACTGAAGGTTAGTTGTAACTTGTTTCAATCATGGTGGTGTTGAATTAGCTGTGAATTGTTGTAGCCACGGTACTGCAGATTAGTTGTAAATCGTTACAGCTACGGTATTGTGTGTATTAAATTGCTGCAGTCAAGGTATTGTGAATCAACTGTGCGCTGTTGCAGCCACGGTATTATGGTACAGCTGTGACTTGTTGCAGCCACGGTATTATGGGACAGCTGTGACTTGTTGCAGTCACGGTATTATAGGACAGCTGTGACTTGTTGCAGCCACGGTATTATAGGACAGCTGTGACTTGTTGCAGCCACGGTATTATGGGACAGCTGTGACTTGTTGCAGCCACGGTATTATAGGACAGCTGTGACTTGTTGCAGCCACGGTATTATAGGACAGCTGTGACTTGTTGCAGCCACGGTATTATGGGACAGCTGTGACTTGTTGCAGCCACGGTATTATGGAACAGATGAAAGCCAGTTTTAAAGTAATATTAACTGAATCTACTTGTGAATTATGAATATTGTAAAAGCATACAAAAAATACTAGAAAGTGTGTAAGAGAATAGAAAATAGATGATATAGCTAGAAGTACTGAATGGCAGTTTTACAAATCTATTTACATTTTTGTTGTTCCATTTTTTTCGTTATCTGTTGGTTTTCTTAATGTTCTTCTAATAATTTATATTTTCTTATACAATGTTGCATTTCCTTAGTTTATCTGGCATAACATTTGAAGGCAACATGTGAGTCACGAGATATTGACATACAAGTACTTAATGCTAAATTCCAGCACCTTCGATTCCAGTTACTAAATTTAAGAGCATTTACTCCAGTATCTAAATTCCGTATATCTACGTCCAGTAACTTAATTTCGGAATTATATTCTAAGTTACTAAATTACAGTACTCTAAGTCCAGTACTTTCAGTCCAGTAATCTCAGTCCAGTACTCTCAATCCAGTACTCTCAATCTAGTAATCTTATTCCAGTACTCTCAGTCCAGTAATCTCAGTCCAGTACTCTCCATCCAGTAATCTCAGTTAAGCACTCTCCATCCAATAATCTCTGTCCAGTTAACTCCATCCAGTACTCTCAGTCCAGTACTCCCAGTCTAGTACTCTCAGTTCAGTACTCTCAGTCAAGTACTCTTAGCCCAGTAATCTCAGTCAGGTACTCTCAGTCCAGTACTCTCAGTCCAGTAATCTCAGTCCAGTAATCTCAGTCCAGTACTCTCAGTCCAGTACTTTCAGTCCAGTAATCTCAGTCCAGTACTCTCCATCCAATAATCTCAGTCCAGTACTCTCAGTTCAGTACTTTCAGCCCAGTAATCTCAGTCCAGTACTCTCCATCCAGTAATCTCAGTCCAGTACTCTCAGTCCAGTACTTTCAGTCCAGTAATCTCAGTCCAGTACTCTCAGTTCAGTAATCTCAGTCCACTACTCTCAGTCCAGTACTTTCAGTCCAGTAATCTCAGTCCAGTAATCTCAGTCCAGTACTCTCAGTCCAGTACTCTCAGTGCAGTTCTCTCAGTCCAGTCCTCTCAGTCCAGTCCTCTCAGTCCAGTACTCTCAGTCCAGTCCTCTCAGTCCAGTAGTCTCAGTCCAGTCCTCTCAGTCCAGTACTCTCATTTCAGTTACCAAATACAGACAATAGACTTTTCGTTTACAAATTTTGACATAGTTTGAGGAAGGTGATGTGAGGACGCAGCTGACACTAAGTAAGCTGTACTGCCGACGGGACAACCAGTTAGACTGTTCGAAGCCTTGAGGGTAACTTGATAACCCTCACGCTTAGTTGCTACCTAGTAAACACTGAGACAATGTTGCAAGTTAGCATTCTGCAACACACACTGCAGCTATTGCACAGATGGACATGTTGAAACAAATGATTTGTGAGGAACAAGATATATATATATATATATATATATATATATATATATATATATATATATATATATATATATATATATATATATATATATATATATATATATATATATGTACATATAATGTGTTAAATCAACATCTTCCGCCGCCTACCACCCGCTCTCTCACTCTCCACACTTACGCTCACCACCTACTCTTCTTACACACACACACACGGAGGTGGTGGGCGGAAGAGTGGGTGGAGGGTGAGAGCGGGTGGTGGGCGGAAGAGTGTGTGGAGAGTGAGGGGGGGTGGTGGACGGAAGAGTGGGTGGAGGGTGAGAGCGGGCGGTGGACGGAAGAGTGGGTGGAGGGTGAGAGTGGGTGGTGGACGGAAGAGTGGGTCGAGGGTGAGAGCGGGTGGTGGACGGAAGAGTGGGTGGAGGGCGAGAATGGGTGGTGGGCGGAAGAGTGGGTGGAGGGTGAGAGTGGGTGGTGGACAGAAGAGTGGGTGGAGAGTGAGAGCGGGTGGTGGACGGAAGAGTGGGTGGAGGGTGAGAGCGGGTGGTGGACGGAAGAGTGGGTGGAGGGTGAGAGCGGGTGGTGGATGGAAGAGTGGGTGGAGGGTGAGAGCGGGTGGTGGATGGAAGAGTGGGTGGAGGGTGAGAGCGGGTGGTGGATGGAAGAGTGGGTGGAGGGTGAGAGTGGGTGAAGGTGTTGATATAACAGGATCTGGGTAAAGTTGGAAGCCAGGATAAAAGCCCTTTTGCATCAGTGGCTGTTTTGATGGGAGGAAGGGAAGAGGCCAAGAGGAATGGAGAGAGAAGGCCAAGAGGGAGGGAGGAAGGAAGGGAAGGCGCTAAAAGGGAGGGAAGGAGAGAGGGACCAAAGGGACAAGCAGAGAGGAAAAGACGTCAATAGACAGAAGGAAAAGAAGCTGGGGAATGGAACGGTATAAAGGAAAATGCGGAGAAAGGGTTAAGCCCGACAGGTTGGAATGATGGAAGAGTCGAGGTGAGTGATGAAGGAATTGAGGGGGAAGAGACCAAAATGTTTATAGGCAGAGGAAGGGTGACGGAGAGGAAAAGAGACATGGGCAGGAGCAGAAAGAAGGGGAATCAATCTGGCAAAGGCAGAGGGATGGAGCAGAAAGGTGAAATAACTAAGGGTAGAAGGAAGGAGAATCTGTTCAGCAGAGTTAGAGGTGAAGAGTAGCAGGAAGAGAAAGGAGAGAGGAATTGACGTAGTCATCCGTGAGAAGAAGATTTAGGAGGGAGGAAATATAGAGGCCCGCTGGTAAAGAGGAAGGGAAGGAAGCAGTAATTTGTAAAACAGATGAATGGAGGCAGAAAGCGTACATATGTATGTATGGTTTTGTGTGTGTGTTTGAGTGTGTATGTGTGTGTTTGAGTGTGTGTGTGTGTTTGAGTGTGTGTGTGTGTGTTTGAGTGTGTGTGTGTATGTGTGTGTGTGTGTGCGTGTGTGCGTGTGTGTGTGTTTGAGTGTGTACTCACCTCACCTATTTGTGGTTGCAGGGGTCGAGTCTTAGCTCCTGGCCCCGCCTCTTCACCGGTTGCTACTGGGCCCTCTCTCTCCCCTCTCCATGAGCTTTATCAAACCTCGTCTTAAAACTGTGTATGGTTCCTGCCTCCACTACGTCATTTTCTAGGCTATTCCACTGCCTGACAACTCTATGACTGAAGAAATACTTCCTAATATCTCTCTGACTCATTTGTGTCTTCAGCTTCCAATTGTGGCCTCTTGTTTCTGTGTCCCCTCCTTGGAACATCCTGTCTTTGTCCACCTTGTCTATTCCACGCGGAATTTTATATGTCATTATCATGTCTCCCCTGACCCTCCTGTCCTCCAGTGTCGTCAGGCCGATTTCAATAATCTTTCTTCATAGGGCATTCCCCTTAACTCTGGAACTAGCCTTGTCGCAAACCTTTGTACCTTCTCTAGTTTCTTGACGTGCTTTATCAAGTGCGGGTTCCAAACAAGTGCTGCATACTCCAGTATGGGCCTGACATACACGGTGTACAGTGTCTTGAACGATTCCTTACTAAGGTATCGGAATGCTGTTCTCAGGTTTGCCAGGCGCCCATACGCTGCAGCAGTTATCTGACTGATGTGTGCTTCCGGAGACATGCTCGGTGTTATACTCACCCCAAGATCTTTCTCCTTGAGTGAGGTTTGCAGTCTTTGGCCACCTAGCCTATACTCTGTCTGTGGTCTTCTGTGCCCTTTCCCTATCTTCATGACTTTGCATTTGGCAGGATTAAATTCGAGAAGCCATTTGCTGGACCAGGTGTCCAGTCTGTCCAGGTCTCTTTGTAGTCCTGCCTGGTCCTCATCTGATTTAATTCTCCTCATTAACTTCACATCATCTGCAAACAGGGACACTTCTGAGTCTAACCCTTCCATCATGTAGTTCATATATACCAAAAACAGCACTGGTCCTAGGACCGACCCCTGTGGGACCCCGCTCGTCACAGGTGCCCACTGTGATACATCATTACGTACCATGACTCGTTGTTGCCTCCCTGTCAGGTATTCTCTGATCCATTGCAGTGCCCTTCCTGTTATATGCGCCTGATGCTCTAGCTTCTGCACTAATCTCTTGTGAGGAACTGTGTCAAAGGCCTTCTTGCAGTCCAAGAAGATGCAATCAACCCACCCCTCTCTCTCGTGTCTTACTTCTGTTATTTTATCATAAAACTCCAGAAGGTTTGTGACACAGGATTTGCCTTCCATGAATCCGTTGGCATTTATACTCTTGTTCCGTTCCAGGTGCTCCACCACTCTCCTCCTGATAATTTTCTCCATAACTTTCCATACTATACACGTCAATGACACAGGTCTATAGTTTAGTGCCTCTTTTCTGTCTCCTTTTTTAATAATGGGAGCTACATTTGCTGTCTTCCATACCTCAGGTAGTTGCCCAGTTTCCAGGGACGTGTTGAAGATTGTGGTAAGTGGCACGCACAACATATCTGCTCCCTCTCTAAAGATCCACGGGGAGATGTTGTCCGGTCCCATTGCCTTTGAGGTATCGATGTCCCTTAGCAGTTTCTTCACCTCCTCCTCATCTGTATGTATGTCGTCCAACACTTGTTGGTGTATTCCTTGCTGGTGTCCCCATCTGGTCTTTCCCCCCAGAGTCCTTCCTGTCTCTACTGTAAATACTTCATTAAATCTCGTGTTGAGCTCCTCACATACCTCTTGATCGTTTCTTGTGAGTTCTCCACCTTCTTTCCTCAGCCTTATCACCTGGTCCTTGACTGTTGTCTTCCTCCTAATGTGGCTATACAGCAGTTTCGGGTCAGATTTGACTTTCGATGCTATGTCGTTTACATACTGTCGCTGGGCCTCCCTCCTTATCTGTGCATACTCGTTTCTGGCTCTTCTACTAATCTCCTTGTTTTCCTGGGTCCTATGCCTCCTGTACCTTTTCCATTCTCTGTTGCACTTAGTTTTTGCCTCCCTACACCTTCGGGTAAACCAAGGACTCGTTTTGGTCTTCCTATTATTTCTGTTTCCCTTGGGAACAAACCTTTCCTCTGCCTCCTTGCACTTTGTTGCCACATATTCCATCATCTCGTTTACTGATTTTCCTACCATTTCTCTGTCCCACTGAACCTCCTGCAGGAAGTTTCTTATACCTGTGTAGTCCCCCCTTTTATAGATTGGCCTGTCCCCTTCAGTTCCTGTTACCTTCTCCACTTGTAACTCTACTATATAATCAAAACTCAGAACCACGTGTGTGTGTGTGTGTGTGTGTGTGTGTGTGTGTGTGTGTGTGTGTGTGTGTGTGTGTGTGTGTGTGTGTGTGTGTGTGTGTGTGTGTGTGTGTGTGT
>NC_091329.1:12555083-12557583 GCF_038502225.1 Cherax quadricarinatus | reverse complement strand
CACAGTCACAGAGCTGAAGCAAGGAAAATGTAGATGGTAGAGACATCACAGTCACAGAACTGAAGCAAGGAAAATGTAGATGGTAGAGACATCACAGTCACAGAGCTGAAGCAAGGAAAATGTAGATGGTAGAGACATCACAGTCACAGAACTGAAGCAAGGAAAATGTAGATGGTAGAGACATCACAGTCACAGAACTGAAGCAAGGAAAATGTAGATGGTAGAGACATCACAGTCACAGAACTGAAGTAAGGAAAATATAGATGGTAGAGACATCACAGTCACAGAACTGAAGCAAGGAAAATATAGATGGTAGAGACATCACAGTCACAGAGCTGAAGCAAGGAAAATATAGATGGTAGAGACATCACAGTCACAGAACTGAAGCAAGGAAAATATTGATTGTAGAGACATCACAGTCACAGAACTGAAGCAAGGAAAATATAGATGGTAGAGACATCACAGTCACAGAGCTGAAGCAAGGAAAATATAGATGGTAGAGACATCACATAAACAAGAGCTGAAGCAAGGAAAATATAGATGGTAGAGACATCACAGTCACAGAACTGAAGCAAGGAAAATATAGATGGTAGAGACATCACAGTCACAGAACTGAAGCAAGGATAATGTGTAGTAGGAGAATGAGTAGAGTAGATATCTTAAAAAAATAAATAGATAAGAAATTTTGAAAAAAAAGTTAGTGAGTAAAACCTTAAAGAGGTTAAAAAGCAATAATGATAATGCTAATTTAGACGATGAAAGTTTTTTTATAATTCAATAAAGCAATGACGATGGTATAATAATAATAATAATTATAATAATAATAATAATAATAATAATAATAATAATAATAATAATAATAATAATAACAATAATAATAATAATAATAATAATAATAATAATGTCAAATATGTGAAACAAAGGCTCATTAAATAATTAACTTGAGTACATTTATTCAAGTCTGTAAATATGTGCTTCCACAGAGTAAAAAAAAAAATAAAACATTGATACAATACCAGCAGTGTGACCTGTGAGGTTTTAGAATTTATTTTTTAGTACAGACATAAAAACTTGAAGCAGTGTAGACTGTGTGGCAAAAGCCTTGGGAAAGTGTGCCGTGCTGCAGGTCTGGCAACCTTGCTCTCATTTTGCAGAATCTGTCGAATTTCTCAGGATTTTCTGGATGTGGTAAAGGCAACCCACGGACCAATTATCGTCGCCCCATTTAATTGGGTTAAAACTGTCTCTTTTAATAACCTGTGGGTGATAGGCAGGATCATTGGAGGCTGGAAATTTGAGGTGAGGTGTGAAATGGTGTAGGATATTTCGCCGTGGTTCGCGAAATTTTTTTCTATGTCGTAATAGACTTTGAGAGGTTTTTGGAAACTTAGGCTATCAGTAAGAAATGTTAAAGAACAATACGCAAAATTCACCCACACTAATTAATTTAATTAACTCCTCAGCTAAAGGGGATCCCAGAAGGGGGGGTCGAAATATATAGATAAATCAGCCTCCTGTATAAATATAATATGTGGGTTATTATATGTATATATATATATGTGTATGTATGTATGTACTCACCTAATTGTACTTACCTAATTGTGGTTGCAGGGGTCGAGACTCAGCTCCCGGCCCCGCCTTTTCACTGATCGCTACTTGGTCCTCTCTCTCCCTGCTCCATGAGCTTTATCATACCTCGTCTTAAAGCTACGTATGGTTCGTGCCTCCACAACATGTGTGTGTGTGTGTGTGTGTGTGTGTGTGTGTGTGTGTGTGTGTGTTGCATACTTCTATGTTTCAAAGTAGTTTGAGGCGTTTTCTGACACATTTGAAATTTTACCTTCAATATGCATATAAATAAGAAAAGTACTCTGCAGAAACTTTGATAAACTTTGGCAGACTTTACCAAACATTGACAGACTATAAGCACGTCTACCGTATAGCAAGAAACTTTGATTATGCACGAAGATTTTGATAAAAGTGAGAAAGTTTGATGATCTGTAGGAGAATGACGGAGAGTAATGATGTGGGAGATTCTGTTGCAGACGCATTAATGGACCATGGGAAGCTGTTATGTCCAGTGTTATCTTCGACATACCTTGAAGAATGTTGGCGCTACTTGGTATAATTTAATATACTGTGGGAAACTGTTTTATTGTATTAAACTCTGGTAAACCGTGAGAAATTGATGCTCCGTGGGAAAATTTACTGCACCATAGGAATATTTATTGTACCCTGAGAAATTTTACTGTACCGTGGGAAAATTTATTGTACCGTGGGAAAATTTAATGTACAGTGGGAAGATTTACTGCACTGTGGGAAAATTTACTGCTCTGTGGGAAAATTTATTGTAATGTGGGAAAATTTACTGTACCGTGGGAAAATTTACTGTACCTTGGAAAAATATATTGGACAGTGAGAAAATTTACTCTTCCAGGGGAAAATCTACTGTACCGTGGGAAAATTTATTGTACTGTGGGAACCTTTACTGCACTGTGGG
>NC_091329.1:12530083-12550083 GCF_038502225.1 Cherax quadricarinatus | reverse complement strand
TCTCCACTGCCTCCAGCCTTCTCCTCGCTGCAACATTCATCACCCACGCTTCACACCCATATAAGAGCGTTGGTAAAACTATACTCTCATACATTCCCCTCTTTGCCTCCAAGGACAAAGTTCTTTGTCTCCACAGACTCCTAAGTGCACCACTCACTCTTTTTCCCTCATCAATTCTATGATTCACCTCATCTTTCATAGACCCATCCGCTGACACGTCCACTCCCAAATATCTGAATACGTTCACCTCCTCCATACTCTCTCCCTCCAATCTGATATTCAATCTTTCATCACCTAATCTTTTTGTTATCCTCATAACCTTACTCTTTCCTGTATTCACCTTTAATTTTCTTCTTTTGCACACCCTACCAAATTCATCCACCAATCTCTGCAACTTCTCTTCAGAATCTCCCAAGAGCACAGTGTCATCAGCAAAGAGCAGCTGTGACAACTCCCACTTTGTGTGTGATTCTTTATCTTTTAACTCCACGCCTCTTGCCAAGACCCTCGCATTTACTTCTCTTACAACCCCATCTATAAATATATTAAACAACCACGGTGACATCACACATCCTTGTCTAAGGCCTACTTTTACTGGGAAAAAATTTTCCTCTTTCCTACATACTCTAACTTGAGCCTCACTATCCTCGTAAAAACTCTTCACTGCTTTCAGTAACCTACCTCCTACACCATACACTTGCAACATCTGCCACATTGCCCCCCTATCCACCCTGTCATACGCCTTTTCCAAATCCATAAATGCCACAAAGACCTCTTTATATATATATATATATATATATATATATATATATATATATATATATATATATATATATATATATATATATATTATATCAAAACTATTCTATGATAAACAATTATTTTAACGCTAGCTATGACAAACAGTTTTATTATCACGAACTACTATAAGCAATTATAATAACACCATCTACGAAAAACAACTATATTCACACAAGCTACAACAAACAATTATATTAACACCAGCTACGACAAACAATTACATTAACACTAGCTGCTACAGACAATTACATTAATGCCAACAACGATACATATCATGAGCTCTTAGTTCCTCTTCTTAAGTAATGAGTAATAAGGATAATAGTCAATAAAAGACGGTACTCCTTTGGGACATTCCTCATGTTGCCTCTTCCGTCTTTGCTGTTTGTCATTTCTTCTTATTATTTTCCCTCCTCCTCCTCCTCCTCTTCATTCATCTCATTCGTGTATCACTTATTCAGTCTCGCGTTTGCTCTTTCTATTTACTACTCCTCATCCTCAACCTCCTTCTTCCATTTGACCTCCTTTTCCATCTTTTCCTTACCTTCTTGCTCTCTCTCCTCCTTCATCATTTCCCTGACTTCTTATTCCCTCTTCTCCTCCTTTTCTTCTTTGTCTTTCTGTTCCCTCTCCTCCTCCATTTTTCCTTGTCATTCTGTTCCCTTGTCTCCTCCTCCATCTTATCCTTGTCTTTCTGCTCCCTATTCTCCTTCATCTTTTCCTTGACTTCCTGTTCCCTCTCCTCCTCAATCTTTTCCTTTATCTTCCTGTTCTTTCTCCTCCTCCTCTCCTAGTCTTCCTGTTCCTTCTCCTTCTCCATCTTCTCCTTGTCCTCCAGTAGCTCCTCCATCACCGCCACCTTCACACAGTCGTCTCTTCACGTTATTTTTCCTGTGAAAGTTGAAGGTCTGAGCTGGAGTCTGCTGATACTGCTGATGCTGGTGATGCTGCTGATGCTGCTGATACTGCTGATGCTGGTGATGCTGCTGATACTGCTGATGCTGCTGATGCTGCTGATGCTACTTTCCCCAAGTTTGCCTGCTACTGCTGCTGTTGCTGCTGCTGGTGATGCTACCTCTCCCAGGTTTGCCTTCTGCTGCTGCGGTTACTTCTGATGTTGATGCTGTCGATGCTGCTCTCCTCTCAAGTTTCCTTACCTCTGCTGCTGATGCTGCTGTTTCAAACGTTTGCCTGCGGTTGCCACCGCTGACGCTACTTTTCTTGTTAGTGTTTCTTAGCAAGAACAACAAAAGGAGCAATAACAGTTTTTTAATAACAAACAAAACAAAACTTAAACAACTAAAGGAATATTGTTTGTTTAACCTACCTAAAGTGTATAATAAAAAATTTCTTGTTCGAAATCATTGGCCCAATTATAAAAGTTTTCCAAGTAAAACCAATATAACACTGATAAAACAGTTTATTGAAAACTCTGTATTTATTCTCAGTTACAAACATTTTGCTTCAAAGTTTGCAATGGAGATGGGAAATCCACTACCAACAGTTTTGTGCAATCGTTTGGTGGAATGTTGCAAACTAGGCTAATATATTGCAGAAAATTGATCTCATAAACACTAATTATATTTAATGTCTATGATATATTTATGTTGATGTTAGGTTCTCCGTAATAAACCTCAATAATCTAGCCAACTGTATTAAATTTATCGTAAAGTAGAAATATATATATATATATATATATATATATATATATATATATATATATATATATATATATATATATATATATATATTTATATATATATATATATATATATATATATATATATTTTTATATATATATATATATATATATATATATATATATATATATATATATATATATATATATATATATATATATATATATATATATATATATATATATGTCGTGCCGAATAGGCAGAACTTGCGATCTTGTCTTAAATAGCAACGCTCATCTTGCCATATAGGACAAGTGAAAATTTGTATATGCAATAATTTCGCCAAAATCATTCTCAACCTAACGAAAAAATATATTTCACTGTGTTTGTTTAGTATTAAATTATTGTAAACAAATCTAAAATATATTTAGTTGGGTTAGGCTAAAATAAATTGTTCTTGTTATAATAAGGTTAGGTAAGTTTTCTAAGATTCTTTTGATGCAAAATTATAAATTTTTACATTAACATTAATGAAATAAATATATCTTTAAACGTATAAGAGAAAATTTTAGAAAGGACTTAATTTTAAACGAGTTCTTGCTAATTGACCAGTTTTACATATTCGGCACGACATATATATATATATATATATATATATATATATATATATATATATATATATATATATATATATATATATATATATATATATATATATATATATATATATAGGCCTACGCTCTCCTGCACCCCTCTCCTCCCTCTCCACCCCTCTCAACCCCTCTCCGCCCCCCTACTTGTCATACTCCGAAGTTGAAGGGGGTGGAGCTGCTAGCTACAGGGAGACCAAGAAGACCCGCAAATATGAAGACCTTGCCCCTTGCTATAACTTCATTCCAGTAGGGTCGGAGACCCTAGGAGCATGGGGCAAGTGTGCTTTAAAGTTCCTCAATGAGCTGGGTGAAAAACTCATCACAGAAACCAAGGATGGCAGGGCGGCCAGCTTCCTCTTTCAGAGACTCAGTGTTGCCATCCAGAGGGGAAATGCCTGCAGCATTCTGGGCACGCGGCCCACCGCCGGGGAGCTGGACGAAGTATTCGAGATATAGCTCTGAGATGTTATCTATGTTGTTCTACTCCCTATTGTATTTTGTTGGGTGAGTTATTCTTGTAGGATTTGGTGGTCCTGTGGGTTGGTGCATCATGTGGTTTTTCGCTCACCATGAGGCGGTCGAAAACAACATGAGTTCGAATCCTTGGCTAGTCGCAGTGTTGTTATTGATCAATACCACTCGCTCGTGGTTACAATAATATATATATATATATATATATATATATATATATATATATATATATATATATATATATATATATATATATATATATATATATATATATATGTGTGTGTGTGTGTGTGTGTGTGTGTGTGTGTGTGTGTGTGTGTGTGTGTGTGTGTGTGTGTGTGTGTGTGTGTGTGTGTGTGTGTGTGTGTGTGTGCGTGTGTGTGTGTGTGTGTGTGTGTGTGTGTGTGTGTGTGTGTGTGTGTGTGTGTATGTAAACAGAGCCTTGTGATAAAAAGAGGGAGTCACACCGCTAGTACACACATACACGCAACAAGCAGCAGTAATGCATTGTGTCAATATCAGTATTTTGAGGCAGCGTTGCGAGGCTTAGCGAGGGGAAGGGATTAAAAAAAATATTTATATACACATTTTTTTTGGTAATATCACAAAATTTTTCGTCCATTTTTAGGGCTATACAAAGGAAGTATTAGAGCCGTGTTCCATATATATGGATATATTCTGGAATATTTTTTTTATCTATTTCTCTCTATACTATCAGGAATTTCCAAGAATAATTCATATTTTTTTTTTTCAGAAAATGTGCCTCTTACATCATCCCACACTTTCCCACGCTCAGCAACATTTTATAACGTTCACGTTTGGTGTCCCACGATCGCCCATGTTTTCACTGTTACGTATACTTTCTCACGATCACCCATATATTCCCACAGTCCCCTTTACTTTACCACCATCACCACCACCCTTATTTCCTCACAGCTGCGTGTACTCTCCCATGATTACCCAGATTTTTCCTCGGTTACTAATATTTTCCCACAGTTACCAATATTTTCCCACATTTACCAATATTTTCTCACAGTTACCAATATTTTCCCACATTTACCAATATTTTCTCACAGTTACTAATATTTTCTCACAGTTACCAATATTTTCCCACATTTACCAATATTTTCTCACAGTTACTAATATTTTCCCACAGTTACCAATATTTTCCCACAGTTACCAATATTTTCCCACATTTACCAATATTTTCTCACAGTTACTAATATTTTCTCACAGTTACCAATATTTTTCCCACAGTTACCAATATTTTCCCCACAGTTACCAGTATTTTCCCACGTTTCCCAATGTCGTTTATATATTTCTGTTGTGATCAACATTTTCCCCAAACTCGCTCAGATTTTCCCACAACCACATACATTTACCTAAAATCACGTTTATTATTCCATTGCCAATTATTTTCCTCAGAATATTTTTAATAACGACGAAGAACACTTTGAAAATTTATGGTAAATGAGTGATGATTAGTGTGCAAGTGACAGATGCGAGATGTTGGAGGCTGGAGCATCTGTCGTCATCTCCCAGAATGTATTATGTAAGCGGATACATGACACTTTGGCATAATTAAAATTCTATTAGTTTTATGATAACGTGCGTCTGAACGTATCATAATAACAATAAAATAGTATATTAATACTAAAAAGTATCTTTCGTAATCTCCCAGTAATGTGAAATTAATAAATGGAAAAAATTGCTATTGAGAAACAGGAAGAATCTGGAAACACAAGGAAAACAAACAATGGATTTTTTATAAATTTCTTCTGACGTGTTTTATATAATTTAAAAAATTATTAAATTCTATGAGAGAAATATTACTACAGATCTATCTGCTTCTTTACCATTTTTAATAATTATTTGTTTATCAATTTTTCTTCAGAATTTTGAAAACAAAGAAAAACAAAATTCTGTGAATCAGACACATGTTACATAACTTCCTCATAATATAACTTCCTCATAATATAACTTCCTCATAATATAACTTCCTCATAATAACCATATATCCAGAGGAAAATATTGATGCATAATGTTGCTAGTAATTATGTCACATGAGTGTGAGTGCTTTCACGTATCTGAATAAATTAAATAATGTTGAAATTAATGAATCTCATACACCAGCATTTGGCTATGCAAATCATGATACGATGTCCCTTTTAATTAACAGGGTAAAAATAACGGATCAAGTCTGAGAGTAACAGGCCTCAGCACTCAGGAAGTCTGACAATGATCAGTCATTGGCCTGTTATTGACACCCAGTAAGTCTGACAAAGATCAGTCATTGGCCTGTTATTGACACCCAGTAAGTCTGACAAAGATCAGTCATTGGCCTGTTATTGACACCCAGTAAGTCTGACAAAGATCAGTCATTGGCCTGTTATTGACACCCAGTAAGTCTGACAAAGATTTAACTTCAGCAATCACGGAGAACCTAGAAGAGTGGTAACACTAGGGTGTGTACCCAGTACTGGAGTGTGTACCCAGTACTGGAGTGTGTACCCAGTACTGAGATTGTGTGCCCAGTACGGACGTTGTGTGCCAGGTATTTGGGTGTGTGCCCAGTACGGAGGTTGTGTGCCAAGTATTTGGGTGTGTACCCTGTACAGGGCTGTTTACCCAGTACTAGGGTGAGTACACTGTACACGATTTGTGTACCCAGTACTGGGGCGTGTGCCCTGTACCAGGGCTGTGTACCCATTACTGGGGTGTGTGCCCTGAATCAGGGTTGTGTACATAGTAGTGGAGTGTGTGCCCTGTACCGGAGCAGTGTATCCAGTCCAGGGGTTGTGTACCCAGTACTGGAGTGTGTGCCCTGTACCAGAGTTGTGTGCACTGTACTGGAGTGTGTGCCCTGTACCAGAGTTGTGTGCACTGTACTGGAGTGTGTGCCCTGTACCAGAGTTGTGTGCACTGTACTGGAGTGTGTGCCCTGTACCAGAGTTGTGTGCACTGTACTGGAGTGTGTGCCCTGTACCAGAGTTGTGTGCACTGTACTAGAGTGTGTGCCCTGTACCAGAGTTGTGCACTGTACTGGAGTGTGTGCACTGTACCAGAGTTGTGTGCACTGTACTCGAGTGTGTGCACTGTACCAGAGTTGTGTGCACTGTACTGGAGTGTGTGCACTGTACCAGAGTTGTGTGCACTGTACTGGAGTGTGTGCCCTGTACCAGAGTTGTGTGCACTGTACTGGAGTGTGTGCCCTGTACCAGAGTTGTGTGCACTGTACTGGAGAGTGTGCACTGTACCAGAGCTGTGTGCACTGTACTGGAGTGTGTGCCCTGTACCAGAGTTGTGTGCACTGTACTGGAGTGTGTGCACTGTACCAGAGTTGTGTGCACTGTACTGGAGTGTGTGCACTGTACCAGAGTTGTGTGCACTGTACTGGAGTGTGTGCCCTGTACCAGAGTTGTGTGCACTGTACTGGAGTGTGTGCCCTGCACCAGAGTTGTGTGCACTGTACTGGAGTGTGTGCCCTGTACCAGAGTTGTGTGCACTGTACTAGAGTGTGTGCCCTGTACCAGAGTTGTGTGCACTGTACTGGAGTGTGTGCCCTGTACCAGAGTTGTGTGCACTGTACTGGAGTGTGTGCCCTGTACCAGAGTTGTGTGCACTGTACTAGAATGTGTGCCCTGTACCAGAGTTGTGTGCACTGTACTAGAGTGTGTGCCCTGTACCAGAGTTGTGTGCACTGTACTAGAGTGTGTGCCCTGTACCAGAGTTGTGTGCACTGTACTAGAGTGTGTGCCCTGTACCAGAGTTGTGTGCACTGTACTAGAGTGTGTGCCCTGTACCAGAGTTGTGTGCACTGTACTAGAGTGTGTGCCCTGTAACAGAGTTGTGTGCACTGTACTGGAGTGTGTGCCCTGTACCAGAGTTGTGTGCACTGTACTGGAGTGTGTGCACTGTACCAGAGTTGTGTGCACTGTACTAGAGTGTGTGCCCTGTACCAGAGTTGTGTGCACTGTACTGGAGTGTGTGCCCTGTACCAGAGTTGTGTGCACTGTACTGGAGTGTGTGCCCTGTACCAGAGTTGTGTGCACTGTACTGGAGTGTGTGCCCTGTACCAGAGTTGTGTGCACTGTACTAGAATGTGTGCCCTGTACCAGAGTTGTGTGCACTGTACTGGAGTGTGTGCCCTGTACCAGAGTTGTGTGCACTGTACTAGAGTGTGTGCCCTGTACCAGAGTTGTGTGCACTGTACTAGAGTGTGTGCCATGTACCAGAGTTGTGTGCACTGTACTGGAGTGTGTGCCCTGTACCAGAGTTGTGTGCACTGTACTGGAGTGTGTGCCCTGTACCAGAGTTGTGTGCACTGTACTGGAGTGTGTGCCCTGTACCAGAGTTGTGTGCACTGTACCAGAGTTTTGTGCACTGTATTGGAGTGTGTGCCCTGTACCAGAGTTGTGTGCACTGTACCAGAGTTGTGTGCACTGTACCAGAGTTGTGTGCACTGTACCAGAGTTGTGTGCACTGTACCAGAGTTTTGTGCACTGTACTGGAGTGTGTGCCCTGTACCAGAGTTGTGTGCACTGTACCAGAGTTGTGTGCACTGTACCAGAGTTGTGTGCACTGTACCAGAGTTGTGTGCACTGTACCAGAGTTTTGTGCACTGTATTGGAGTGTGTGCCCTGTACCAGAGTTGTGTGCACTGTACCAGAGTTGTGTGCACTGTACCAGAGTTGTGTGCACTGTACCAGAGTTGTGGGCACTGTACCAGAGTTTTGTGCACTGTACTGGAGTGTGTGCACTGTACCGTTATTGTGAAATCTCAGTTATATATATTAACATAGAAAAGCAAAAAATTGTTACAGTTACATTTTTCATGTATTACAGGGAATCGAAGCAGAGGGAAAAATTTACGTGCATGCCGTTCTACCGACTATGCTAATGGTATATATATATTTTTTTTTTGCTACTGTTCTTTGTGATATTAATTACGACAAAAATGATTTGGTGATGCAGTAAGTAATTTTTATTAATCAAGGAGAGTGTAGGTGAGAGCTCTTTTAAAATGTTTAGATGGAACTGTAAACTAAGTGTGGTAACTCTAACTCTCAGGTAATTGTATTTCTAGATGTATATATATACATATATATATATGTATATATATATATATATATATATATATATATATATATATATATATATATATATATATATATATATATATATATATATATGTATATATATATATATATATATATATATATATATATATATATATATATATATATATATATATATATATATGTATATATATATGTATATAAATATATATGTATATATATATGTATATATATATATATATATATGTATATGTATATATATATATATGTATATATATATATGTATATGTATATATGCAAAACAACCACTCTGAAAGAATAGAGAAATTCCAGGCGCTTTCGTGACTACTCACATAGTTCCTTGATAATGTGAGTAGTCACGAAAGCGCTTGGAATTTCTCTATTCTTTCAGAGTGGTTGTTTTGCATATTTTGAAATCACCTGTTTACTGTGATCTTATTGCACATATGTATATATATATATATATATATATATATATATATATATATATATATATATATATATATATATATATATATATATATATATTTATTTATTTATTTGTATAAATGACGCCCTGTATCTCTTCGCAACTAACTCTGCCAATACTAACTTCTTCAGTTGAGCACTTCGACAACCTAACACTCAGTGAATATGAGATCTATCTTTAGGAAGGTACTGAATCAGTCACTGGAAGATTACCAATAGGATCAGGCAACTGTTCCACTGCGATTGGGAGGTACAGGGTTGCGCAAGGCAGCGCAGGTAGCATTACCTTCGTTTGTCTCGTGTGTGGCTTCCTGTGAACTAGTAGGGGAGATTGTTCCCGAACGCTTGAGAGATGCTGTAGGAGCTCAAGACCCAAGTTCCTCGAAGCAACCACGTAGTGGGACAGCCGTGCAGACTCTTTAAGTAGACCAGCGCCTCCCACAGAAAATAAACAGTCCCACTGGGACAAACTGATCGTGGAAAAAGTCGCCAACACAATGCACAACAACGCATCAGGAAAGTGGAGATCACGTCTCCTAACGTTTAGGGCACCACATTCAGGAGATTTCATTGTAGCTCCTCCTAATTCCAGATCAAAAAATACATGGGACTGGCTCCATGCTATAACTTCGGAAACCCTTGGAGCGTGGGGAAAGTGTGCCCTAAAATTTCTATGAGTTAGGTGAAGACCTCATAAGAGAAACCAAAGACTCCAGAGCGGCCAGCTTCCTCTTTCAGAGACTCAGTGTTACGACCCAGAGAGGAAGTGCCTGTAGCATTCTGGGCACAAGGCCTACCGCAGGAGAGCTGGACGAAGCACTTGAGATGTAGGCCCTGAGATGCCATTTATGTTGTTCTCCTTCCTCCACCCCCTATGTTCCCTCGTCTTTCCTCAGGATCTGATATCCCGATGGAAAGATGTGTGTGTGTGTGTGTGTGTGAGTACTCACTTAATTGTACTCACCTAATTGTGGTTGCAGGGGTCGAGACTCAGCTCCTGGCCCCGCCTCTTCACTGATCGCTGCTAGGTCCTCTCCCTCTCTGCTTCTTGAGCTTTGTCATACCTCTTCTTAAAACTATGTATGGTTCCTGCCTCCACTACTTCACTTGCTAGGCTATTCCACTTCCTGACGACTCTATGACTGAAGAAATACTTCCTAACGTCCCTGTGACTCGTCTGAGTTTTCAGCTTCCAATTGTGACCCCTTGTTTCTGTGTCCCCTCTCTGGAGCATCCTGTCTCTGTCTACCTTGTCTATTCCTCGCAGTATCTTGTATGTCGTTATCATGTCTCCCCGACCCTTTTGTCCTCCAGTGTCGTCAGTCCGATTTCCCTTAACCTTTCCTCGTACGAAATTCCCCTGAGCTCTGGAACTAGCCTTGTTGCAAACCTTTGTACTTTCTCTAACTTCTTGACGTGCTTGACCAGGTGTGGGTTCCAGACTGGTGCTGCATACTCCAGTAAAGGCCTAACATACACAGTGTACAGTGTCTTGAACGATTCCTTATTAAGGTATTGGAACGCTATTCTCAGGTTTACCAGGCGCCCGTATGTGTGTGTGTGTGTGTGTGTGTGTACTCACCTATTTCAGGTTGCAGGGGTCGAGTCTTAGCTCCTGGCCCCGCCACTTCACTGGTTGCTACTGGGTCCTCTCTCTCCCTGCTCCATGAGCTTTATCAAACCTCGTCTTAAAACTATGTATGGTTTCCGCCTCCACTACGTCACTTTCTAGGCTATTCCACTGCCTGACAACTCTATGACTGAAGAAATACTTCCTAACATCTCTTTGACTTATCTGAGTCTTCAACTTCCAATTGTGACCTCTTCTTTCTGTGTCCCCTCCCTGGAACATCCTGTCTTTGTCTACCTTGTCTATTCCGCGCAGTATTTTATATGTCGTTATCATGTCTCCCCTGACCCTCCTGTCCTCCAGTGTCGTCAGGCCGATTTCCCTCAACCTTTCTTCATAGGACATTTCCCTTAGCTCTGGAACTAACCTTGTCGCAAACCTTTGCACTTTCTCTAATTTCTTGACGTGCTTGATCAAGAGAGGGTTCCAAACAGGTGCTGCATATTCCAGTATGGGCCTGACGTACATGGTGTACTGTGTCTTGAACGATACCTTGCTAAGGTATCGGAACGCTCTTCTCAGGTTTGCCAGGCGCCCATATGCTGCAGCAGTTATCTGGTTGATGTGTGCTTCCGGAGACATGCTCGGTGTTATATTCACCCCAAGATTTTTCTCCTTGAGCGAGGTTTGCAGTCTTTGGCCACCTAGCCTATACTCCGTCTGCGGTCTTCTGTGCCCTTTCCCTATCTTCATGACTTCGCATTTGGCGGGGTTAAATTCGAGAAGCCAGTTGCTGGACCAGGTGTCCAGTCTGTCCAGGTCTCTTTGAAGTCCTGCCTGATCCTTATCTGATTTAATTCTCCTCATTAACTTCACATCATCTGCAAACAGGGACACTTCTGAGTCTAACCCTTCCATCATGTCGTTCACATATACCAAAAATAGCACTGGTCCTAGGACCGACCCCTGTGGGACCCCGCTCGTCACAGGTGCCCACTGTGATACATCATTACGTACCATGACTCGCTGTTGCCTCCCTGTCAGGTATTCTCTGATCCATTGTAGTGCCCTTCCTGTTATATGCGCCTGATCCTTTAGCTTCTGCACTAATCTCTTGTGAGGAACTGTGTGTGTGTGTGTGTGTGTGTGTGTGTGTGTGTGTGTGTGTGTGTGTGTGTGTGGGTGTGTGTGTGTGTGTGTGTGTGTGTATGTGTGTGTGTGCGTGTGTGTGTGTGTGTGTGTGTTTGTGTGTGTGCGTGTGTGTGTGTGTGTATGTGTGTGTGTGTGTGTGTGTGTGTGTGTGTGTGTGTGCGTGTGTGTGTGTGTGTGTGTGTGTGTGTGTGTGTGTGTGTGTGTGTGTGTGTGTGTGTGTGTGTGTGTGTGTGCGTGTGTGTGGTATGTGTGTGTGTGTGTGTGTGTGTGTGTGTGTGTGTGTGTGTGTGTGTGTGTGCGTGTGTGTGGTATGTGTGTGTGTGTGTGTGTGTGTATTCGCATGAACAGAAGAGCAAATAGTGTTTTTCACGTCTTTCAAAAGAAGAAAATTCATGGGGGAGCTCAAAACCCACGCAGCGCCTAGGGGAACGTAAGGTATTCAGGTTTGGTCCAAGGAAGAAGAGCACAGGTCCAATTTCTTATATCAAGAGCCCCACACCAGCATCAAGGAACCTCCCTTGAGGGAACGTCTTTCAAAAGATTCATGTTTATAGCACTTCGCATATATAAAACTTTACGCACACACAACTTTATGTATACAACACTTCAGGTACACATTACCTCATGTACACAGGATTTTACACACACAGTAGTTCACTTACACACCACAGCTGCTAATGGCGTTGGCTGTTGAAGATTTTTAACTTTAAAAAAGACTGGAAAGGACAGTGACTCTAGTTTCATAGTTTACTTACCGGTGTCTGCCAGTACGACAGTGGGCAGTAGGAGCAGAGGCAGTACCCACAGTGCCCACGATGGCCCCGTGTCCCTACATCTGCCCCACGGGGTCACTGAGTGACTTTCGGAAGTAGATTGAGAGGGGCTGTGGACTGTCCTAAGCTGCCCACCACACAGACGATGTCTGGTGGGCTGGTAGTCTGAGTGGGGTGTAGAACGCTGCTCACCACTCTGCTGGCTGCTGGTAGGTCGCTGGAGTGAGCTGTGGTCTATGTGAGTGGTCTGGTGTGGAGCTCTCCATGAATGATCGTGGTCTGAGTGAGTGGTCTGGCTGGAGGCTCTACAGAGCCGGTTTTCTCTAGTCTCGCTACACGAGTCCCGAAGAAGTAGCAAACTCTCTGGATTTTGCTCCTGCACTACCTTCAGGTCTCCATATTTCTCAGACTCAGGATTTCCACAATAACACTGAACAATTTCTTTCCTGGCGTTGACTCTCCAGCGACTCTCAGTCACGGGTGTGGGGAAGATGTCCTGGCTCTGATTTAGCGTCGCTTGGTGCTGTTGTGTTCCTTTCCTAGCAGCTGCAGTGTTTTCCTTAGTCACCAATGAACAGTAATACAAGGCCCAATCTCGGGAACTTTTCATTGTATCTTCAGAGTAGCTTGGCAAGGTTTCATTTACGCGAGGAACGATGACGTCTGGATGAGATACACAGTCTCCGATGACTGTCAATACGTCATTCTCATTCCCTGAGTCCATTCTAACTTCAGTCGGCACGGAGAGGCCCAAGTTTTCTCCGTGACTCGCCAAGTTAGTAAACGGGAAACTCAAGTTAGGGTCATTTATACCCACGTCTCGACACGCTCCTCCATCGTGGTAAGAAAGTTTTGAACTTGCTGGGCTCTCAGACGCACGGGAAAGGTGCATCAAGTTTGACGTGTACGTACAGAGTTCTTCATCACGTACCTCCCGTTTCAGGTCTTTCTCCTGTGGGCCAACTTTCCTCTCTTCTGAAACCCTCTCGTATCCTCCCGGGTTTGCGGTCTCCAGTCATAGCAGAGTTGTGATCAGAATTCGCATCGTCGACACGCGAAGCAAGGGAGGATTTAGCATCTTCCTTCCATTTCAAACCTTGCTCATTTGAGGCAACTCTCTGCCTTGCCAAAGTCGAGACAAGTCCTGAGTTTCCCACTTCCGTCACAGCCAACTTGTGTTCAGAATTCGGTTCTCTGCTGCACAACTTCATCGAAGTCTTCAACCTTTCAAAAATTGACGCTCCTGCCTCAGTAAACGTACATATTAACAGCCGATCATTATGCCTTTTCATACGATTCACTCTTTATTAATTCGTCCTGTTTCTAGTGTATAATTAGCACTTTTCCTGTTCTATAATTCATTCGCACTGTTGCTGGTTCATTAATCACCCTGTTGCTGGTCTAGAATTTGCACTGTGGCTGGTCTCTTAATTGCACTATTGCTGTTCGATAATTTGCACTGTTGCTGGTCCATAAATCATACTGTTGCTGTTCTATAATTTGCACAATGGCTGTTCCATAATTAGCACCGTTGCAGATGTATAATTTACACTATTGCTTATAAATTATTTGCTCTCTTGCTAAACATATTCGATCTGTTGCCGCACTATAACTAACGCTATTGTCGAACTATAATTCTCACTCTTGTGGATAAATAATATGTTCTGTTGGTGGACTATAATTTTCACTGCTGCTTGTTATTAATTATTAATGTTGCTCGCCTATAATTTGAAGTATTAATCTTCATTAATTCACACTGTTGCTAGTTAATAATATTCACTGCTCTTGAATTATAATTTGCACTGATTATGGATTATTACTTTCCTCTCTCTCCATGTCAGAAATTGTCATCTGTGAGTCGTAGAAGATATCACAGCCTCTTAACATACGTATTTTTTTTTATTACACGTGCAATTGTAAAAAAAGGTAGTAATTAACTAAAAATTCAAACCATTTAGTAATTTCACTATGACGAAATTCTCATTTTAGATTTCATTCATCTGGTATATTTATACAACGCGAAGACTAAGATTGGGTTTTCAACAGTCCTTAAAAACCATATTTATTCACAGTGACTGTTTAGGTATAAAAGAAATTATGTTTTAGCATTAAAAACAGAATTCGAGAATATAGATGCATTTAAAATTAAAACGGCAAAACTAACACTTTTAGTAACATTCGTAATGGCGTCAAAATTCTGTCAAAATTTTGGTGCCTATTGTCACAAAAATATAACAGTAATATTGTATCGTATAAAAAACAATGTGTGTTTAGTTTATTGATGACAGACCAGTGATTTTTTTTATATATATTTAGAAAAACCTGCGTTTAATTATATTCAACCCGATTTTTTTGGGGCTATTTTTTATAATATGAACGTAGTAAGTTCCATAATTAATGGGACAGAGAGTACAGACTTTGAACAATTATCTCTTATTTTATCGCTCTATTTACTTAGTTTATATGAAAGAAGTCTGTTATCATAATCAGCATTATTATTATTAGTATATTATTATTATTACTATTATTATATTTTTATTGTTATGATTATTATTATTATGATAATTATTATTATTATTATTATATTTTTATTTTTATTATTATTATTTTAATATTTATTTTAATATTATTATTATTATTATTATTAATATTATTATTATTATTATTATTATTATTATTATTATTATTATTATTATTATTATTATTATTATATTTTTATTTTTATTATTTTAATTATTATTATAATTATTATTATTATTATTATTATTATTATTATTATTATTATTATTATTATATTTTTATTTTTATTATTATTATTTTAATTATTATTATCATTATTATTATTATTATTATTATTATTATTATTATTATTATTATTATTATTATTATTATTATTATTATTATTATATTTTTATTATTATTATTTTAATTATTATTATTATTATTGTTATTATTATTAATGTCAAGTAAAGCTTTGTCAAGTTAATAAAACTCTGTTTAGAGCGATAATTAAGCAGAGCTCTAGAACAGTCATATAGAGCTTCTTGAAGAGTTCCGTCGCTGTGAAAATAATTCCAACTCTTTTGTAATATTTATCAAAACATGTACCGAAATAAATGTTTATTAATCATGATATTTTCCTCACTGTAAAGTATCTTTTCACATGATTTTTGTAATTTGTTACAGGGTTTATTATCTTTCCCTACGGTTTAGTATCCATATGGTTTATTATCTTTCTCTTTACACTAGAATTAGCATTTTTTTCCCCACATATTTTAATATCTTTTGTTGTGGTTTAGTTCCACAAAGTTTAGCATCTCTTTTTTTCACATATAGTTTAACATCTTTCCACTAGATTACTGTCTTTCTACACATTAGAATTTTATATATTTTTAGTATTTTTAGGCAGTCTTTCCACGTGCAGTTACGCTTTCTAGCTTTCCACAAAGCTATTATCTTTCCACAAGGATATTATCTAGTCACATGGAAGCTAGTTAGTTAGTTAGTTAAAGATTAGCCGGTATTCTCCCGGCCCGGGCCTTTTCCAAGTGGTGGCCCGGCCTTGGCTCCCTCTTTAGGGAGTGTCTGAGACCTAAGTCTCCCATGGGAGGAGGCACAAGTACCTCCTCATCTTTGGGACCAACTGTCCCCAGGCCTAGCCACAAGCTAGGCCTCTCTAGTCTGCCATCCCCGCCCCAAGGGGGCAAATGGGAATGACAGTCTTATGAGCTAAAGGCTCGGGCTCAGGCGCCTACCTTACCCTAGAAGGGTTAGGCATGGTGTCGATGCATGGAAGCTAACTTTCCTCAAGGTCACTAACATTCCACGAGGTAACTTTCTTTTCATAATATATATATATATATATATATATATATATATATATATATATATATGAGAAAGCAGCATCCAGATTCCACTAAATATATTTTCCTCCTCCTGAAAGACTTTCTTCTCTGTAGTATTTATTTCTCTGTCTTCCCACTTTCTTCCAGATCCGGAATTTCTGAAAAGAAAACGAAGTCCTATGAGAACACAACACAAAAATATTAATACAGGTCTACTTCTTACATATTAAATGAGAGTCTTAAATTTTCTCCTGAATTTGCGACCCTTGTAAAGAAAACGAAATAACATGCAAATTCGATGTAAAGTTTTATGTTAATATAGTGTATTCTATTGCGCTTTGTCTTTTTCGTACTGACTGCAAAGAAACAGAATTACGGTCTAGTTCTCGGGTAAACTTTTACAAATTTGGAAACCTGTGTTTCTTAATCATTCTTCCAGGTATTTTTCTCATCACTCCAATTAAGAAAATTGAATACCATGAAGGTTCGTTGGTTAATGGGGTTTAAATCCTATCGACTACACTACAGTCACTAAGACTGCACAGTAAGAATATTTTAATCCCTATCATAGGGATTAAAACAAACTCTTCTTTAAACGTATAAGAATTTTTTTTTTTTTTTAGAAAGGACTTAATTTTAAATAAGCTCTTGCTAATTGACCGGTTTTACCTATTCGGCATGACATATATATATATATATATATATATATATATATATATATATATATATATATATATATATATATATATATATATATATATATATATATATATATATATATATATAATGTGGTCCACCTCTGGTGTAAATTGTGGGACCCATAGCCTCGAAGTGGATAAAAAGGCTTTAAGGAAGAATATTTGGATTTCTTCCTGAAGCCGTTTGAATATTCCACTTCCCCTACCACCCCATCTTTTCATATATTTTTTTTTTTACCAATAGGAATATTTTATTACATAATATGGTACAGAAGATTTAAGAGATACATTGTTGATATAAAGGTGGCATATAAGGTACATGTTGTTACGTGTGTATCACCGATTATAAGGCGAAAATCTCATCCAGCTCCTCAGAGCTGGGGCGTGTGCCCAAAATACAGCAGGCATTACCCCTTTGAACAGCCGCACTGAGCCGCTGGAACAGAAAACTCGCTGCCCTGGGGTCCCTAGTTACCCTGATGAGTCTTTTTCCCAGCTCCTTAAGGAATTTAGATGCACTCTTTCCCCATGAGCCAAGGGTCTCTGAGCCTATGGGAACAAACATATAATGATGGGCAAGTTCTCCATATTTTCTAGACTTTTTGGACTCCCTGAAGCTGGCAGCTGCCCCTCCTTCCTCCCTGGTGTATTGGAGATAGGTATCAGCCAAGGTAGATGCACATGTATAGTCCCACACCACCTGCTTCCCATATGTCCAGGCTTGAAGGGTGATACCATCTGGACGCTTCTGGCTGCCATCAGATCTGCATAGTTGGGGTGGCTCCCTTACTGCTGGGCATCCAGCTGTTGTGAGGCTCCTCTTGATAATGTTATTAACCTCCTCATGTCTTGCAATCTTTCCCTCGGATTTACGGCACACAAGACCATGGTACCCGAATCGGTCTGCTGCTTCACTACCACAAATACACTTGTGTTCGGCGAGAATAGGGGCGGCAAGTCGAAGGACAACACCGATGCGGATGGTCTGTGTCGAGGCGTGTGCCAAGGCTGGAGTTGGGAGCAGCCAACAGAAAGTCCCCAGCATGAGGGGCTCTCACTGCCTGGAGGTGGGCTCTATCCTTCCCTGACACACTCTGAAGCATTGTTGAAGCTATATTTTCCACTACTGGACCATCCCAGTGCGATTTTTTGTAGTTGTTGGGGGGAGCAGGTCTGGTTTCAGAGCCCGTTAGATTATCCCAGATCATTGCTCCGTCAATGAATTTTTGGTCCTGGACTCCAATCTTGTCCCTAAGATGTTCAGGGAGAATCGCTGCTACAAGCCCTCTGGATGCAATACACGAGGACAGAAAAGCAGGTAACGCAATCTGTGATGACTTGCGGACACCAGTGCCTCCTAGTCTGACTGGAGTGTAGCTTGGTTTCACTGCCCGTCTTTTAGAGTAAGGTTAAGTACTTTCGTAAAAATCTGCCTCAGAATACTGTCATATTCGTGCAGTATAGGGTTATCATATGAAGGTGCACATCTTAGGAAATATGTCAACCTGGGCAGACTCAAGCACTTTGTGAGAAGGTACAAAGCATCGTGGGTGTCCAGATTGCCTATTCGTTGTTTCATTCTCTTTAACTCTTCCAATTTCTTCCTGAGAATTGTGTCTATATATATATATATATATATATATATATATATATATATATATATATATATATATATATATATATATATATATATATATATATATATATATATATATATATATATATATATATATATGTCGTGCCGAATATGTAAAACTGGTCAATTAGCAAGAACTTATTTAAAATTAAGTCCTTTCTGAAATTTTCTCTTATACGTTTAAAGCTATATTTTTTTCATTAATGTTGATGTAAAAATTTATAATTTTGCACCAAAAGAATCTTAGAAAACTTACCTAACCTTATTATAAATAACAAGAACAATTTATTTTAGCCTAACCCAACTAAACATATTTTAGATTTGTTTAAAATAATTTAATATTAAACAAACACAGTAAAATATATTTTTTTCGTTAGGTTAAGAATGATTTTGGCGAAATTATTGTATACACAAATTTTCGCTTGTCCTATATGGCAAGATGAGCGAAGCTATTTAAGCCAAGATCGCAAGTTCTGCCTATTCGGCACGACATATATATATACACATATATATACAAACTCTGATCTCTGGCTGAAGGAGACTCTAACCTACCAACCTTGGAACAAAGTACGCAGTGCCTTACCATGCTTACTACACAGTGTGGTGAGAATGGTAAGGCACTGCGTACCTTGTTCCAAGGTTCGTAGGTTCAAGTCTCCTTCAGCCAGAGATCAGTGGTTGTGTATATTTAGCCTGCTCTGGCGAATTCCATATATATATATATATATATATATATATATATATATATATATATATATATATATATATATATATATAAGACAAAACAATAATAATACTATTGCAAGAAATAATTGTAATAATAACATAATTAAATATGTATAATGTAATTATTTTTACTATGAAATGATAAGACACACCACTCCCACGAGCCCTCTTAGGGCGGGGAAGGTGCCAGAGCCAGAGCTTGCTACCACCTGCAGCTCTCAAGACTGCCATTCCCACGAACCCTCCTGGGGCGGGGCAGAGGGCAGATCAGAGGCCTAGCTTCTCCCTACGAGCCTCGTGGGGGCTGGAATGGGGCTAGGCCTGGGGACAGTTGGTCCCAGAAGATGAGAAGATACTTGTACCTCCTCCCATGGGAGACAGGTCACACGACACTCCCATGACAGGGAGCCAAAGCTGGATCACCATCTGGACAATCCCCGGCCCGGGAGAGTACAGGCGAATCAAAAACGA
>NC_091329.1:12520083-12525083 GCF_038502225.1 Cherax quadricarinatus | reverse complement strand
CGAGGACAAATCTGCGAAACACAGGAGGTACAACAAATCCTAGTCCACCCTCCCAGGCACCTAGGCTGTGCTCTCGCTGTCACCGGGAAGGGGGCACTCTGCCAACAACTGCCTGCGAGATACCAGGTGTAACTACTGCTACAAGAAAGGACATTAGGAGGACCAGTGTCGGAAGAAAAAGGAACTTGACAGACAGGGCCACCTGTTTAGAGACCTGTTCTCAGAACAAACCAGCAGGATCTCTGAATTGGTAAACACTCACACACGTCACTCACTCAGCTACTCCTATCCCAGCCCAGCAGGTGGGATTGGGCCTTATACAAGACCACAGACCTACATCCCTGCAGCTGCCTCAGTACCCTACCTCTCTCAAGGGCAGGCACCTTACATTCCCTACACACCCACCACCTCAAGCTGACCACTTCATCATGAGGAGCCAGTCTATCAGCATCCTGTCGGCCAACATTAGAGGTTTCATTACTAATGTTGGAGAGCTCACACATAGCTTTGTGAACACTCGACGTCCCGACATGATAGCTGTTGTTGAAACATTTTTGGATGACAGGACTCCAGAAAATTTTGCAAGAATTGCTGGCTACACCTCATGGATGAGAAGAGACAGGCAAGGGCAAGGAGGTGGTGTTGCTGTGTGCTTCTCTAAAAGTGTTCATGCCCAGCACATAGATGTTGCCACCCCTACACATCTTGAAATGATGTTCTTCAAGCTCTGTATAAACACTAGTACCTCTGTACTAGCATGTGCAATGTACAGACCTCAGTGGCAACATGCAGACCCTATCAACTTCCTAATGGAAAATATTGACTCCCTTCTGCTACAACACAACTGTCAACATATTATAATTGTTGGTGACCTCAACCAGCACCTTATACAGAGGGACTTTGATGACCTTCTTGCAGTGTTTGACATGAGAAACTTTGTTGATTTCCCTACTCATATCTCTGGCTCCTCCCTTGACCCAGTAGTGAGTGATCTGGCAGAAGGCATAGTCACTTGTCAACCCCTCGGGTACGTTGGATCGTCTGACCACAAGGCTGTTTTTACTACACTTAAGATCCCAACAGAACGAGGTGAGGAGTCCACACGCACAACCTGGCTATGGGAAAGAGGTAATTGGCCAGCCCTTTGCTCTGAGCTCGCCACCACCGACTGGAATGTCTTCCAGGGGATGTTGACAACCAAGTGAAAGCCTTCACTGGACACATCCTTAATCTGCAACAAGAACACATTCCTCACCGGCAATATGTGACAAAGCCTACAGATCAGCCTTGGTTTGGCTTTCGTTGTAGAGAGGCTGCTACTGCTAAGTACAAAGCATGGCGAAGGTATAAGAGACATCCTACCACCTATAACAGGAACTTGCACATGCAAGCCTGTAGGCATATGGGTGATGTTCAAAAGTGGGCCATTGCTAAATGGGAGTTGGACACAAAAAGAAAGTTAGCATCAGGTAGGGTAGGCTCCAAAACCTGGTGGTCCCTGGTCAAGGACAGACAAGGTTATCTGCCTGATGAACTTATTCCACCTCTAAATCGACAGGATGGGACCACCTCTACTAGTAGTCAAGAGAAAGCGGACCTCTTTGCTGAACACTTTGCTACCAAAATGCAAGTTCCTGATCCAGCAAGGGACCCTCCTTGGCTAGCTGCAAGAACTGTGTCAAAACTGTCAGGGGGTGACAATAAGGCAGGAGGAGGTGCATTTCCTTCTTAAATCACTTGACCAAGAAAAGGCTGTGGAGGCCCAGACAAGTTGAGCCCAAGATTGTTGAGAAGATGTGCAGACCAGCTAGCAGCACCTCTAACTCGCATCTTTCAGCACTGCCTAGTACAGTGCAAATGGCCCTCTCCATGGAAAGAGGCAAATGTAGTCCCTGTTCACAAAAAGAAGAGCAGAGCAGAAATCAGCAACTACAGACCAGTGTCACTCCTGTCAATCACTGGTAAGATCCTTGAGACAATAATCTCAAGACAAATGACAGATTTTTTTGACTACCACTCACTACTTTGTGATCGTCAATATGGCTTCAGGAAAGGTTACTCTGCTGCTGATCTGTTGTTAAACCTCTCCACTAAGTGGCACCAGTCACTGGATGAATCCAAAGTCAGCTGTGTGGTAGCACTGGACATTGCTGGCGCTTTCGACCGGGTGTGGCACCAGGGCCTCTTAGCAAAACTTCAAGCACTGGGAATTGCAGGCTCTACGCTATGTCTCCTCAGTGATTACCTTCATGGTAGATCTCTAAGTGTAGTCCTCAATGGAACGGAATCAGCAAGACATCCTATTGGGGCAAGCGTTCCACAAGGAAGTGTGCTGGGTCCACTGTTATGGAATGTCTACTTCAACGACCTTCTTCATCTCATCCCAGAATCACATGCATATGCAGACGACTGTACACTGACATTCACTTATCCAAGAGAAGAAATGCCAGCTGCTCTAAGCTTACATCAATCACCAGCTGAGAGCTATATCAGCTTGGGGAAATAGATGGCAAGTAAAATTTGCACCTGAGAAAACGCAAATGATGATCGTCTCTAGGCACCATGATGGTAATGCTGGTGCAGTAGTAAGGATGAATGGGAGGATGTTGGCACCTGGAGAAGAAGTTGATATCCTTGGGGTGAAATTTGACTCCAAACTAACCATGAAGAACCATGTTGTAAATCTTGCAAACAAGGCAGCCAGGAAGCTTACAGCACTTCGCCGTATCTCGCATCTGCTTGACAGTAGGGGTTGCAAGATACTGTACGAGGCACAAGTACGCTCACACCTTGAGTATGCTCCACTTTCTTGGTTTGCCTGTCCCCCTCTCATCTGCGACTGCTTGACAGAGTAGAGAACAGAGCAAGACGTCTCATCTCTCGTCTGGACCCATCCTGATGGATCTGTCATTTCAGCAGAGCCTTCAACATAGGAGGGATGTGGGTGGCCTTACTGTTATGTACAAGGCCAATATTGTCAAAATACCACACTTGGATCCACTTCGAGGACAGCGCGAAACAAGCTTTTATGCCACAAGACGGGCAGAAAGCAGCAACTTCACTCTGGCTGTACCCTTCTCCAGAACATCACTCCATCTGAGATCATACATACCCAGGATGACTCGAGTATGGAACACATTCGTTCAGCATAATGATGTCAACGAGATAACGTCAGTTGATCAAATGAAAATGCTGGCCCACAGATGGCTCCAACTTCATCCTGTTCCCTACTTGTATGTCTCATAACAATAAAAATGCTTTCAAATGAGCTGATGTAGGTAACAGCTCATAGCTTGTCAATAAAGTTAGGAATCTTAACCTGTAAATAGCTTGTCAATAAAGCTAGGGATCCTTAACCTTGTCAAACCATGTGTAGAGAGAGAGAGAGAGAGTGAGAGAGAGAGAGAGAGAGAGAGAGAGAGAGAGAGAGAGAGAGAGAGAGAGAGAGAGAGAGAGAGAGAGAGAGAGAGAGAGAGGAGAGAGAGAGAGAGAGAGTATGGAACACATCTGTTCAGCATAATGATGTCAACGAGATAACGTCAGTTGATCAAATGAAAATGCTGGCCCACAGATGGCTCCAACTTCATCCTGTTCCCTACTTGTATGTCTCATAACAATAAAAATGCTTTCAAATGAGCTGATGTAGGTAACAGCTCAGCTTGTCAATAAAGTTAGGAATCCTTAACCTGTAAATAGCTTGTCAATAAAGCTAGGATCCTAACCTTGTCAAACCATGTGTAGAGAGAGAGAGAGAGAAAGAGAGAGAGAGAGAGAGAGAGAGAGAGAGAGAGAGAGAGAGAGAGAGAGAGAGAGAGAGAGAGAGAGAGAGAGAGAGAGAGAGAGAGAGAGAGAGAGAGAGAGAGAGAGAGAGAGAGAGAGAGAGAGAAAGAGAGAGAGTGCTTCAGGAAAGGTTACTCTGCTGCTGATCTGTTGTTAAACCTCTCCACTAAGTGGCACCAGTCACTGGATGAATCCAAAGTCAGCTGTGTGGTAGCACTGGACATTGCTGGCGCTTTCGACCGGGTGTGGCACCAGGGCCTCTTAGCAAAACTTCAAGCACTGGGAATTGCAGGCTCTACGCTATGTCTCCTCAGTGATTACCTTCATGGTAGATCTCTAAGTGTAGTCCTCAATGGAACGGAATCAGCAAGGCATCCTATTGGGGCAAGCGTTCCACAAGGAAGTGTGCTGGGTCCACTGTTATGGAATGTCTACTTCAACGACCTTCTTCATCTCATCCCAGAATCACATGCATATGCAGACGACTGTACACTGACATTCACTTATCCAAGAGAAGAAATGCCAGCTGCTCTAAGCTACATCAATCACCAGCCGAGAGCTATATCAGCTTGGGGAAATAGATGGCAAGTAACATTTGCACCTGAAAAAACGCAAATGATGTTCGTCTCTAGGCACCATGATGGTAATGCTGGCGCAGTAGTAAGGATGAATGGGACGATGTTGGCACCTGGAGAAGAAGTTGATATCCTTGGGGTGAAATTTGACTCCAAACTAACCATGAAGAACCATGTTGTAAATCTTGCAAACAAGGCAGCCAGGAAGCTTACAGCACTTCGCCGTATCTCGCATCTGCTTGACAGTAGGGGTTGCAAGATCCTGTACGGAGGCACAAGTACGCTCACACCTTGAGTATGCTCCACTTTCTTGGTTTGCCTGCCCCCCTCCTCATCTGCGACTGCTTGACAGAGTAGAGAACAGAGCAAGACGTCTCATCTCTCGCCTGGACCCATCCTGGATAGATCTGTCATTTCAGCAGAGCCTTCAACATAGGAGGGATGTGGGTGGCCTTACTGTTATGTACAAGGCCAATATTGTCAAAATACCACACTTGGATCCACTTCGAGGACAGCGTGAAACAAGCTTTTATGCCACAAGACGGGCAGAAAGCAGCAACTTCACTCTGGCTGTACCCTTCTCCAGAACATCACTCCATCTGAGATCATACATACCCAGGATGACTCGAGTATGGAACACATTCG
>NC_091329.1:12510083-12515083 GCF_038502225.1 Cherax quadricarinatus | reverse complement strand
AGTCTCACAGCTACGGGGATTGTCCTACGAAGAAAGGTTGAGGGAAATCGGCCTGACGACACTGGAGGAAAGGAGGGTCAGGGGAGACATGATAACGACATATAAGATACTGCGCGGAATAGACAAGGTGGACAAAGACGGGATGTTCCAGAGATGGGACACAGACACAAGTGGTCACAATTGGAAGTTGAAGACTCAGATGAATCAAAGGGATGTTAGGAAGTATTTCTTCAGTCATAGAGTAGTCAAGCCGTGGAATAGCCTAGAAAGTGACGTAGTGGAGGCGGGAACCATACATAGTTTTAAGGCGAGGTATGATAAAGCTCATGGAGCAGGGAGAGAGAGGACCTAGTAGCAATCAGTGAAGAGGCGGGGCCAGGAGCTATGACTCAACCCCTGCAACCACAAATAGGTGAGTACACACACACACACACACACACACACACACACACACACACACACACACACACACACACACACACACACTCACAAACACACACACACGCACACACACACGCGCACACACACACACACACACACACACACATAAAGAAGGAAAGTGGGAAGAAACATATTTTTAAACTCAATAAAAAAAAGTCTTAATTATTCACGAGAGAAAATTATCCTCAGAGCGCCGCCTCAGCTCTCTCAAAATGTCTTTATTCCCGGGGCAAAAAAGTGAGAGTTTATTCCCGTGCAAATTCTTACATGGAGTTTTATCATTTTTTATTTCACAACACACTGTTGCTTGACATTTTTTTACTCTTTCTTTCCAGACGAAATTCTAAATGACATTTTTCGCTTAAAAGTAAATTGTTTCGAGGATTTTTTCCTTGTGTAGTTTCTGATTATTTTGATAAGTAATGTCACGACTGCAAACATACCACGGGTGGGGTTAGAACCCATGGCTAGTGAGTTATAAAACTCCCGGCCAGTCCATTTGTGGTCACAGTGGTGGCCCATGCTAACCTTCCTATGGTGTATAAATAGGGAAATTGCAGATCTAAAGAATGTACAGAGAACCTTTACTGCATATATAATTCCATCAAACACCTTAACTACTGGGAACGCTTGGAAGCACTCGATTTGAACTCACTTGAGCGAAGGCGAGAGAGATACATCATAATCTACACCTGGAAGATCCTGGAGGGACTGGTCCCTAATCTGCACACAGAAATCACTCACTACGAACTTGGCAGGCGATGCAACATGCACCCAGTGAAAGTAGGGGCGCCATTAGTACACTAAGAGGAAACACAATAAGTGTCCGTGGCCCAAGACTGTTCAACAGCCTCACACTAGCCGGAAGGGAAATCACCAACAGACCCCTGGCTGTCTTCAAGAGGGTACTGGACAGATACCTAAAGTCAGTGCCGAATCAGCCGGGCTGTGGTTCGTACGTTGGACTACGTGCGGCCAGCAGTAACAACCTCGTTGATCAGGCCCTGATCCACCAGGAGGCCTGGTAATGGACCGAGCCGCGGGGGCGTTGATCCTCGGAATAACCTTCAGGTAGACTCAAGGTAAGATGAATGTTATTGTAGCCAGCTGGTCCAGTGGGTTACGCACTGGCCAGGAGTTTTACCACCCACTTGCCATGGGTTCTAACCCATGCATGGCAAGTATACTTCTATGAAGCTTCTCCCCTTACTTCTCTAAGAAAGCAATTCCTACTTTTTCTCACATCAAAATATAAAACTTAATAAACTTTGAGTTACCGGAGACAGGGTGTGACCATGTGCTTGGTAGAGGGTGTGACCATGTGCTTGGTAGAGGGTGTGACCATGTGCTTGGTAGAGGGTGTGACCATGTGCTTGGTAGAGGGTGTGACCATGTGCTTGGTAGAGGGTGTGACCATGTGCTTGGTAGAGAGTGTGACCATGTGCTTGGTAGAGGGTGTGACCATGTGCTTGGTAGAGGGTGTGACCATGTGCTTGGTAGAGGGTGTGACCATGTGCTTGGTAGAGAGTGTGACCATGTGCTTGGTAGAGGGTGTGACCATGTGCTTGGTAGAGGGTGTGACCATGTGCTTGGTAGAGAGTGTGACTATGTGCTTGGTAGAGGGTGTGACCATGTGCTTGGTAGAGGGTGTGACCATGTGCTTGGTAGAGGGTGTGACCATGTGCTTGGTAGAGGGTGTGACCATGTGCTTGGTAGAGGGTGTGACCATGTGCTTGGTAGAGGGTGTGACCATGTGCTTGGTAGAGGGTGTGACCATGTGCTTGGTAGAGAGTGTGACTATGTGCTTGGTAGAGGGTGTGACCATGTGCTTGGTAGAGGGTGTGACCATGTGCTTGGTAGAGGGTGTGACCATGTGCTTGGTAGAGGGTGTGACCATGTGCTTGGTAGAGGGGTGTGACCATGTGCTTGGTAGAGGGTGTGACCATGTGCTTGGTAGAGGGTGTGACCATGTGCTTGGTAGAGAGTGTGACTATGTGCTTGGTAGAGGGTGTGACCATGTGCTTGGTAGAGGGTGTGACCATGTGCTTGGTAGAGGGTGTGACCATGTGCTTGGTAGAGGGTGTGACCATGTGCTTGGTAGAGAGTGTGACCATGTGCTTGGTAGAGGGTGTGACCATGTGCTTGGTAGAGGGTGTGACCATGTGCTTGGTAGAGGGTGTGACCACGTGCTTGGTAGAGGGTGTGACCATGTGCTTGGTAGAGGGTGTGACCATGTGCTTGGTAGAGGGTGTGACCATGTGCTTGGTAGAGGGTGTGACCATGTGCTTGGTGGAGGGTGTGACCATGTGCTTGGTAGAGGGTGTGACCATGTGCTTGGTAGAGAGTGTGACTATGTGCTTGGTAGAGGGTGTGACCATGTGCTTGGTAGAGGGTGTGACCATGTGCTTGGTAGAGAGTGTGACTATGTGCTTGGTAGAGGGTGTGACCATGTGCTTGGTAGAGGGTGTGACCATGTGCTTGGTAGAGGGTGTGACCATGTGCTTGGTAGAGAGTGTGACTATGTGCTTGGTAGAGGGTGTGACCATGTGCTTGGTAGAGAGTGTGACCATGTGCTTGGTAGAGGGTGTGACCATGTGCTTGGTAGAGGGTGTGACCATGTGCTTGGTAGAGGGTGTGACGATGTGCTTGGTAGAGAGTGTGACTATGTGCTTGGTAGAGGGTGTGACCATGTGCTTGGTAGAGAGTGTGACCATGTGCTTGGTAGAGAGTGTGACCATGTGCTTGGTAGAGAGTGTGACCATGTGCTTGGTAGAGAGTGTGACCATGTGCTTGGTAGAGGGTGTGACCATGTGCTTGGTAGAGAATGTGACCATGTGCTTGGTAGAGAGTGTGACCATGTGCTTGGTAGAGAGTGTGACCATGTGCTTGGTAGAGAGTGTGACCATGTGCTTGGTAGAGAGAGTGACCATGTGCTTGGTAGAGAGTGTGACCATGTGCTTGGTAGAGAGTGTGACCATGTGCTTGGTAGAGAGTGTGACCATGTGCTTCGTAGAGAGTGTGACCATGTGTTTGGTAGAGGGTGTGACCATGTGCTTGGTAGAGGGTGTGACCATGTGCTTGGTAGAGGGTGTGACCATGTGCTTGGTAGAGGGTGTGACCATGTGCTTGGTAGAGGGTTTGACCATGTGCTTGGTAGAGGGTGTGACCATGTGCTTGTGAGAGGGTGTGACCATGTGCTTGGTAGAGGGTGTGACCATGTGCTTGGTAGAGAGTGTGACCATGTGCTTGGTAGAGAGTGTGACCATGTGCTTGGTAGAGGGTGTGACCATGTGCTTGGTAGAGGGTGTGACCATGTGCTTGGTAGAGGGTGTGCCCATGTGCTTGGTAGAGAGTGTGACCATGTGCTTGGTAGAGAGTGTGACCATGTGCTTGGTAAAGAGTGTGACCATGTGCTTGGTAGAGGGTGTGCCCATGTGCTTGGTAGAGGGTGTGACCATGTGCTTGGTAGAGGGTGTGACCATGTGCTTGGTAGAGGGTGTGACCATGTGCTTGGTAGAGGGTGTGACCATGTGCTTGGTAGAGGGTGTGACCATGTGCTTGGTAGAGGGTGTGACCATGTGCTTGGTAGAGGGTGTGACCATGTGCTTGGTAGAGGGTGTGCCCATGTGCTTGGTAGAGAGTGTGACCATGTGCTTGGTAGAGAGTGTGACCATGTGCTTGGTAAAGAGTGTGACCATGTGCTTGGTAGAGGGTGTGACCATGTGCTTGGTAGAGGGTGTGACCATGTGCTTGGTAGAGGGTGTGACCATGTGCTTGGTAGAGGGTGTGACCATGTGCTTGTGAGAGGGTGTGACCATGTGCTTGGTAGAGGGTGTGACCATGTGCTTGATAGAGGGTGTGACCATGTGCTTGGTAGAGAGTGTGACCATGTGCTTGGTAGAGAGTGTGACCATGTGCTTGGTAGAGAGTGTGACCATGTGCTTGGTAGAGAGTGTGACCATGTGCTTGGTAGAGAGTGTGACCATGTGCTTGGTAGAGGGTGTGACCATGTGCTTGGTAGAGGGTGTGACCATGTGCTTGGTAGAGGGTGTGACCATGTGCTTGTGAGAGGGTGTGACCATGTGCTTGGTAGAGGGTGTGACCATGTGCTTCGTAGAGAGTGTGACCATGTGCTTGGTAGAGGGTGTGACCATGTGCTTGGTAGAGAGTGTGACCATGTGCTTGGTAGAGGGTGTGACCATGTGCTTGGTAGAGAGTGTGACCATGTGCTTGGTAGAGGGTGTGACCATGTGCTTGGTAGAGGGTGTGACCATGTGCTTGGTAGAGGGTGTGACCATGTGCTTTTTAGAGAGTGTGACCATGTGCTTGGTAGAGGGTGTGACCATGTGCTTGGTAGAGGGTGTGACCATGTGCTTGGTAGAGGGTGTGACCATGTGCTTGTGAGAGGATTTGCCCAACAATATGCTACTATTCTATTGTGTGTTACTGTTACACAGTGGAAACGAAAGCTAGTTATTTTTCAAGCATATTTTAACATGTAGGATAATTTACGTACATATTGTTAAAATCTGTCAGCCAGAGCTACGAGATTAAAACAG
>NC_091329.1:12420083-12505083 GCF_038502225.1 Cherax quadricarinatus | reverse complement strand
CATTGTATGTTGTACAAATATTGCTCGAAGATATCATTCATTCAAACATTTTACACGACCTGCTATCAGCATTTTTAATATGCCATTCAAACCATGAACAAACACATCATTCACTCAAATATTTTAAACGACCTGCTAGTAGCATGTGTAAAATCCCGAAGCTTTTCCTGCTCTCGGTCCACTTGCTCTTTCACTTCCTTCATACTCAGCTACGATTCATCACTACCAGAGTACGATTCCCTATCGCTCTATTTATTATCCACTCTAAACCTGGCTTATCTTCAGGTACAGCCAAAAGACAATTACGGTAATAAAAGAACATGCAGCCACTAGCTCTTTCACCATGACTTCACGATCTTAAAAACGTAAGATTAACGACTATGCATTCCCGGACCAACTCGAGTTTTAAATATGTTTCTACATTCACGAACCACATGCAAGCTCTAATCTCCAGTTGACTGTAACTTCGCCTCGTACTGTAAATGTGTGTCGTCTAATATTTAATAAAGTTCAAAGCAATAAAAAAATTCCTCAGTAGAGATAATATTAAAGACAGTTATTAGAATAGTTTGAGAGATGAATATTGCTTTTTGCTTAGGAAATAAGCTGAGAAAAGATAGCAGCTCTCAGCCTTTCAAATAAACGAGAACAGGATAACAGTTCTTATCTTGTAAAATGAGCTGAGGTAGGATAACATATATTAGCTTGCAAAATGAACTGAGGTAGGATAATAGCTCCTAGCTTATAAAATAAGCTGAGATAGAAAAATAATTCTTACGTTGTAAAATATACCGAGGTAGCAGAATGGCTCAAAGCTTATAAAAAAAATAATATGCCAAAAAGAGAAGAGTAACTCCCGTAGATAAGAAAAAAAAAATGTGGAAATTGAGATGAGTCAGTCTGTTTGTCAGGCTGTCTCTCTCTCTCTCTCTCTCTCTCTCTCTCTCTCTCTCTCTCTCTCTCTCTCTCTCTCTCTCTCTCTCTCTCTCTCTCTCACTCTCGTTTATTTCCAAGTATCTCCTTATCAATAACTTGATAATATGAAAAACACTATATTAACAATAAAATTTTATTAAGACTTTTCATCCTTGTTGGACTTCATTACAACGTTTCTGTCCAAGTTGGTCTTTATTGTGACGTTTCGTTCAAAACTTCATCCGGTATACAGAAGGCCAAGCTTGAGAGAGGTCACAAGTGAAGTAAGGAATGAGGTCATAGTTAGAGAAACAGGTCAGACCCGTCAGTGTACACAATCCATATTTTTGACCAACAGTGAGAGAGGAAGGCGTAATTACTGCTTCCAGAATCCTTTATTTTTCGATGAATGGATGATCTTGACTGCATTATATCGCCCAGTGATTACAAAAGGTCGAGTATTAAAGACATTTGTCATACATACCGGGAAAAAAAATTTAAAATATTTTCTTTGATTTTTCTTTTCAGCACCGTATGATTTTTATGCCTCTTGGAATTGAAATTCTGACTTAAGACCGTCACAGATTGAAATTCTGACTTAAGACCGTCACAGATTGAAATTCTGACTTAAGACCGTCACAGATTGAAATTCTGACTTAAGTCCGTCACAGATTGAAATTCTGACTTAAGACCGTCACAGACTGAAATTCTGACTTAAGACCGTCACAGATTGAAATTCTGACTTAAGACCGTCACAGATTGAAATTCTGACTTAAGACAGTCACAGATTGAAATTCTGACTTAAGTCCGTCACAGATTGAAATTCTGACTTAAGACCGTCACAGATTGAAATTCTTACTTAAGACCGTCACAGATTGAAATTCTGACTTGACACCGTCACAGATTGAAATTCTGACTTAAGACCGTCACAGGTTGAAATTCTGACTTAAGACCGTCACAGATTGAGATTCTGACTTAAGACCGTCACAGACTGAAATTCTGACTTAAGACCGTCACAGATTGATATTCTGACTTAAGACCGTCACAGACTGAAATTCTGACTTAAGACCGTCACAGATTGAAATTCTGACTTAAGACCGTCACAGATTGAAATTCTGACTTAAGACCGTCACAAATTGAAATTCTGACTTAAGACCGTCACAGATTGAAATTCTGACTTAAGACCGTCACAGACCGAAATTCTGACTTAAGACCGTCAGATTGAAATTCTGACTTAAGACCGTCACAGTTTGAAATTCTGACTTAAGACCGTCACAGATTGAAATTCTGACTTATGACCGTCACAGACTGAAATTCTGACTTAAGACCGTCACAGATTGAAATCCTGACTTAAGACCGTCACAGATTGAAATTCTGACTTAAGCCCGTCACAGATTGAAATTCTGACTTAAGACCGTCACAGACTGAAATTCTGACTTAAGACCGTCACAGACTGAAATTCTGACTTAAGACCGTCACAGATTGAAATTCTGACTTAAGACCGTCACAGATTGAAATTCTGACTTAAGTCCGTCACAGATTGAAATTCTGACTTAAGACCGTCACAGATTGAAATTCTGACTTAAGACCGTCACAGATTGAAATTCTGACTTAAGACCTTCACAGATTGAAATTCTGACTTAAGACCGTCACAGATTGAAATTCTGACTTAAGACCGTCACAGATTGAAATCCTGACTTAAGACCGTCACAGACTGAAATTCTGACTTGAGACCGTCACAGACTGAAATTCTGACTTAAGACCGTCACAAATTGAAATTCTGACTTAAGACCGTCACAGATTGAAATTCTGACTGCGCCAGTCAGTGTTGTGCTGCCCCAAAAAGGTCATCATATATGAATGTAGATTGCAGTGAACAACGCTCGCATTGCTGATGACGTTCATATTGTTCAGGAACACAAATCTGGTTACATGAAACATAATACAGATAATGCATGTGTCATTTATCGACCATCATAACATTAATGGTATGTTGGTGTGACTATTTGCGAGTTATTTATGTACTGTTCCAGTCATGGTATTGTGTATCTTAACTCGTATTGTGTATGTTCGTATAAATGGTATTGTGTATATTAAATGGTATTGTGTATCTTAAATGGTACTGTGTATGGTACTGTGTATCTTAAATGGTATTGTGTATGGTATTGTGTATCTTAAATGGTATTGTGTATCTTAAATGGTACTGTGTATGGTACTGTGTATCTTAAATGGTATTGTGTATGGTATTGTGTATCTTAAATGGTATTGTGTATCTTAAATGGTACTGTGTATGGTACTGTGTATCTTAAATGGTATTGTGTATGGTATTGTGTATCTTAAATGGTATTGTGTATCTTAAATGGTATTGTGTATGGTATTGTGTGTCTTAAATGGTATTGTGTGTCTTAAATGGTGTTGTGTATCTTAAATGGTATTGTGTATCTTAAATGGTATTGTGTATGGTATTGTGTATCTTAAATTGGGTATCTTAAATGCAAAAACATTTCACCTGCTCAGCAGGCTTTTTCAGTCGAAATACAAAGGTAACTTAAGTATTGTAGACAACGGAAGTGGAGAGTTAGATATGAGGTGGTCAGTCCCTCAGGCATGGTAAGGGATTTGCTTCGATCAAGTGATGGAAGCTACGAAGCTGACAGCTTACCAAAGCTAAGGGACTCACCACTTGAAACTTACATTTTCAAAGGCTAAGGGACTGATCACCCCATATCCATCTCTCCTCTTCCTCTGTTGTCTATAGTTTTTAAATCACCTCGGTATTTCTACTGAAGAAGCTTGTTTAATAGGTGAGAATCTAGGCAATAAAGATGTCAAAATATTATTTACAGACTAATACTAGTGATAGCAGCAGCAGCAGAAGCAGCAGCAGCAGCAGCAGCAGCAGCAGCAGCAGCAGCAGCAGCAGCAGCAGCAGCAGCAGCAGCAGCAGCAGCAGCAGAAGCAGCAGCAGCAGCAGCAGCAGCAGCAGCAGCAGTAGTAGTAGTAGTAGTAGTAGTAGTAGTTGTAACATTAGTGATAGTGGTAGCAGTACCACTGGACGTAGCAGTAGAAATCTAACCTCTAATTCTTTCATTTTATTTGTATCTATGCACTATTTTTCTTCATAATTCTCTTCACACAATTTTGCATACCGGTGATGTTGTCAGAGTGAGTGAAGGGTGGGAAGAGCGGCTTTCGCTATACTATCCTGAATTCATCTGCCTAAACCTAAGTAGACACAGCGGACAATCTCCGTTTTAACCATAAACTCGTTTGTTACTTGTCATTCCAATGCACTTCCTCTTCTATCTCCTTATTCTTATCTCTCCCTTTCTCTCCTCTCTTCCTCTCTCCACATCTGCGTTTCACACTAGCGCCTCAGACAATGACAATGCGCATTAAAACTTTCCCGTTCGCTGCTCGCGTTTACACCAGCTGTCAAACCCAACGAGCGAAGTATTATGCCTGCGACTAAGAGCGGGAGTAAACCACGACAGGACGACTGTTACAGCAGCTTACACCTGCTGAATGACCGCGTTCACAGCACATGAAAATAAGCTCACATATTCTCTGCGAGTTGTGCATCATCCTTATACACTCCAGATTTCCTCTTAAAATAGACTTGTGTAAATTGTGTAAATTGAAAACCTGTTTTTCAGGTTGGTGTGCAACAACGGTATAGAGAAAAGTTTTACAATGTTTTCTTTCAATTACCGTTTACTGTTAAAATAAATAATACCGTAATTTTAATAAATCACAGAATTCATTAGACAAGTCGTTTAACGTAGTAAAGGGCACACGCACTCTTATACACGCACTCTTACACACGCACTCTTACACACGCACTCTTACACACGCACTCTTACACACGCACTCTTACACACGCACTCTTACATACGCACTCTTACATCCATAAGAGTGGACATGTACTTTTACAGCCACTTTTGTCACTTAGCTCGATCGATAGCGTACTCAGCTCACACATTGAGGTCCTGGGGTCGATCCCCGGTACGGATGGAAAACATTAGGACGTGTTTCTGTAAGGCAACTAGATACCTGGGCGTTGGTCAGCTGGTGTGGGTCGCATTCTAGGACAAAACTGACTTAATTTGCTCGAAATGCTGTGCATAACAAGGTGGCTTTCTATATAGTAGTATGTCACTGACGTCAGGTAGGCCTTGTACATGTAGAAATAAAGATAATATTATTATTACAACCACACACACACACACACACACACACACACATACCCACACATACAGACACACACACATACCCACACATACACACACACAGAATAGCAAGCTACACTCTCGTAGCAGGTGTGTGTGTGTGGTACAGCAGATATTACTGCAACGCCACTGTCCAAGAGGTCTGTTAAACAAGATCTGCCTTATGCTGAGGACATCGTTGGGGAAAACTCACATCCTGTCAGCATAATAAATGAAGAACTCATCTCTTCTGGCAGACTGCCACTCCAAGAGAACTAATTTTCTTCTTCAGGATTTTTTTCTTTTGAGAGATCAGGAAACGATGTTGTAGGTAAGGGATATATAGATCCCGTTCCTTCCCTAGTTAGGTGATGGGAAATGGGATAAATAAACCGATCCTTTGAGCGAAATTCATCCAGAGTGCGCTCGTTTCAGCCACTAAACTCTGACTCTCAGTCCATTCTTGAGTGAGGAGATAAATGACGGTCGGCGGTGAAGAAACTAGAGCAATGTTTGACCGCTTCATAGCTCTAAGTTACTAAGTAGTCAGGTCCCGATGACATGCATTTCCGCATACTATTTGTTTACTGTAAGGATCGCTTTGAAAGGAAGGAAAGGCAATCGTCGATGATCGTTATAATAATGTAATCCAGTAGTGTTCAGTTTATGAGGCAATAGGTACAGCGATGACCAAACTACCAAGGCGTCTAACCCAGTAGTGTCATGGCTTATCCCAGGATCTAAACTCAGGATATCTCTGATGATAAATTAGACACATGTGCAACTCTTGGGTATCTTTATTGAGGAAACGTTTCGCCACACAGTGGCTTCATCAGTCCATACAAAGGAGAATCTTGAAGAACAGGAGGAGAATGAGGTAATCAGTCCCTCAACCTTGAGTCGATGTGGTCAGTCCATCAATCTTGAATAGAATACGGCATACGTGCTGAGAAGGAGCTTATAAACCGTTGGCAGGAGAGGTGCAGCAGTCATAGGTGGTGTAACATTTGTTCAATGTTGAAGTAGGTCGTGCCCAAGAATTAGGCAAGCGAAGAATTCCCAAGTATTAAGATCCCAAGAAGTTGCAGTGTCTGACAAGTTTGCAGATGAATGGGTATCAATAAAGATACCCAAGAGTTGCACATGTGTCTAATTTATCAACATGTCGGTTCTCCGAACCATTCATCTGCAAATCAGGATATCTCTCTTACGAAAGCCATGCTTTGTATTTCTTATCTGGAGGTGGGAAAGAGAGTTCTGAAGTCTCCAGGACATTCCATTACTATCTAGACAACTTGATCAGTATGACAAGTGCAACTTTTGTATATCTACTGTCTCCTGGACTTAAATTACCTCTGTATTCGACTGGTGAAACCTACTGAGTAGGCGACACGTGCCAGTAATAATAACAAAGTATTTAACACGTGTCCAACAGATCACTTCCAGATTCAATGAGTCGTCTACCCCGATTTTAACAAACACTTGCAGCTTTCGTCCGCAATGTACTTAAGAGGCGCCCGAGTTTCCCTGTGTCCTAATTTCATTTTTACTTTTCCCCTATAATCTACCTTGTCCATAATTACTATCGCAGTTGCTTTGTCTGCTTTCGTAAGGTGAAGTCCATGATCTTTCCTTAATTCATGGTATAACTTAACAATCTTTGAGGATAGTCGTGTTGCAGAGGTCTGAGTTTTGTTAAGTTATACCCTGAATTAAGGACAGATCCTGGACCTCACCTTAAGAAAGCAGTCAAAGGAAATGGGATAGTAATTATGGGCAAGGTGGATTATAGGGGAAAAATAACATAACATTAGAAAACAAGGGAACTGAAGGGACGCTTAAAGTAGACAATTGTACCTAATACAGTCATGTACGTGTGTAATGCTGCTGTATAGCTGGTCAAACAAGGTTGACTTACTGAATAATAGATCATTTCAAACGTTTTCTATTATGCAGTGATGAATGTATTGATGTCAGTTGAGAGGATACATAATTGTATGTATTTATTATTATTATTATTATTATTATTATTATTATTATTATTATTATTATTATTATTATTATTATTATTATTATTATTATTATTCTTATTATTATTATTATTATTATTATTATTTTGGAGAAGTCAGGTAGGTCAGCAGCAGGTCAGCAGCAGGTCAGCAGCAGGTCAGCAATAATCTGAAGAGGAAGTACATGAATATACACAGTGTACATGCATGTACACTGTGTATATTCATGTACACTGTGTATATACATGTACACTGTGTATATACATGTACACAATGCTCCGTACACTATGTACAATACGCCATCACAATGTCAGTTCGTTTGTCTACACTGAATATTAAAAAAAAAATAATTGGACATGAGGTTTTTGCTTTAGTAATTTATTCAGGAGTTACTAGACCTTTGCTCCCGGAATTTTAGTCGCCTTTTACGACACACATGACTTCTGTAGGACGAATTCTCACTCAGTTCACGGAGATGAAAGGTAACATTTTAAGACATCAACTATTAAGAGGCTAGTGGAAATCTCGAAAAGGTGTTCTGACGCCTTCATGTACACGCACACACACACACGGGGCCAGGAGCTCGGACTCGAACCCCGCAACCTCAACTAGGTGAGTACACACACACACGCGCGCGCACACACACACACACACACACACACACACACACACACACACACACACACACACACAGTTTGGAGTCCACACCTAGCCAAGCACTTAAAGAATCTAGAGAAAGTGCAAAGGTTTGCAACAAGACTAGTCCCAGAGGTAAGGGGTATGTCCTACGAGGAGAGGTTAAGGAAAATCGACCTGACGTACTGGAGGACAGGAGAGAGAGGGAGGGATATGATAATGACATATAAAATACTAAGAGGAATTGACAAGGTGGACAGAGACAGAATGTTCCAGAAATGGGACGCAGCAGACACAGTTGGAAGTTGAAGACTCAGATGAATCACAGGGAAGTTAGGAAGTATTTCTTCAGTCACAGAGTAGTCAGGAAGTGAAATAGTTCGGGAAGCGATGTAGTGGAGGCAGAATCCATTCATAGCTTTAAGCAGAGGTATGATAAAGCTCAAGGTACAGGGAGAGTGACCCAGTACATAAGAAGAACATAACATAAGAAAGGAGGAACACTGCAGCAGGCCTGTTGGCCCATACTAAGCAGGTCCTTCACAGATCCGTCCCACTAATATATTTGCCCTCATAAGAACATAGGAAAGAAGGAACACTGCAACAGGCCTACTGGTCTATGCGAGGCAGCTCCAATTCTCCTCACCGGCTTAAGCCAATGCCTTGACTTAGTGAGGTCAGGCACGTCACTTAAGGGAGGAGGACTGCATCCGACCTAGTACCTAGTCAGGTCCAACTCACACCACTCATATATTTATTCAACCTATTTTTAAAACTACACAACGTCTTAGCGTCTATGACGGTACTCGGGAGTTTATTCCACTCATCCACAACTCTATTACCAAACCAGTGCTTTCCTATATCCTTCCTGAATTCTGAATTTTTCAAATTTAAAGCCATTGCTGTGAGTCGTGTCTATGTTAGATATTTTTAGCAAGCTATTTATATCCCCTTTATTAATTCCTGTTTTCCATTTATACACCTCAATTACACCCCCCCTAATTCTACGCCTTTCCAGAGCGTACAGATTCAGGGCCCTCAGTCTATCCTCATAGGGAAGATTTCTGATACATGGGATCAACTTTGTCATCCCCCTCTGTACGTTATCCAGTGAATTTATATCCATTCTGTAATACGGTGACCAGAACTGTGCACCATAATCCAAATGAGGTCTAACCAAGGACATATAGAGTTGAAGAACAACCTGAGGACTTCTATTATTTATACTTGTTGATATGAAGCCAAGGATTCTGTTAGCTTTATTGCGAACACTTATGCACTGTTGCCTTGGTTTTAGATTACTACTAACCAGAACTGCTAAATCTTTTTCACAATCCGTAATATTAAGATCTACATTATTTATTTTATAAGTGGCATGGTTATTTTCCTGTCCAACATTTAGAACTTTGCATCTGATTATATTAAACTGCATCTGAAGAGGCGGGGCCAGGAGCTATGACTCTACCCCTGCAACCCCAACTAGGTGAGTACAAACGCACACACACACACGCACACACACACACACACACACATACACACACACACATACACACACATACACACACACACACACACACACACACACACACACACATACACACACACACACATATATATATATATATATATATATATATATATATATATATATATATATATATATATATATGTGTGTGTGTATATATATATATATATATATATATATATATATATATATATATATATATATATATATATATATATATATATATATATATATATATATATATATATATATATATATATATATATATATATATATATATATATATATATATATACAAAAGCTGTCGCTGTAATAGCGCGTATTAAGTGGAAATGGTTGAGGGTTGAAAACAAGGAAGGCGTATTAATGCGTAAGTGGGTAGGTAAGTAATTACGCAATAAGATATGTCGTCTATGATGGCATTATAAGGAGAGAGTAATACGTGGGTAATTTAGGCAGTGAAGGTGAGCCGGGAGGAAGAGTGGGAGGGAGGGAGGGAGGGAAAGAGGAGCAAGGGAGATAGGAGAGAAAAAGAGAGAGACAGAGATGGTGACAGCCATATGATGCGGTGACAGTTGTTAGTGGCAGGTGTTGATGACTGGTATTGGTAGTAGGTGTTGGTGAAAGCCGTGTGCTGTAAAGTGTCACGTGTTGGTGACAACCAATTGCTACAGAGTGACAGGGGATAGTGACAGTCAAGTGCTATAGAGTGGCAGGTGTTGGTGACAGCCAAGTGTTATAGAATGGCAGGGGTTGCTGACAGCCAAGTGTTATAGAGTGGCAGGTGTTGGTGACAGCCAAGTGTTATAGAATGGCAGGTGTTGGTGACAGGCAAGTGTTATAAAATGGCAGGTGTTGGTGACAGTCAAGTGTTATAGAGTGGCAGGTGTTGGTGACAGCCAAGTGTTATAGAATGGCAGGTGTTGCTGACAGCCAAGTGTTATAGAGTGGCAGGTGTTGGTGACAGCCAAGTGTTATAGAATGACAGGTGTTGGTGACAGCCAAGTGTTATAGAGTTGCAGGTGTTGCTGACAGCCAAGTGTTATAGAATGGCAGGTGTTGGTGACAGGCAAGTGTTATAGAATGGCAGGTGTTGGTGACAGCCAAGTGTTATAGAATGGCAGGTGTTGCTGACAGCCAAGTGTTATAGAGTGACAAGTGTTGGTGATAGCCAAGTGTTATAGAATGGCAGGTGTTGGTGACAGCCAAGTGTTATAGAGTAGCAGGTGTTGGTGATAGCCAAGTGTTATAGAATGGAAGATGTTGATGACAGCCAAGTGCTATAGAGTGGCAGATGTTGGTGACAGCCAAGTGTTATAGAGTGGAAGGTGTTGGTGACAGCCAAGTGTTATAGAATGGCAGGTGTTGGTGACAGACAAGTGTTATAGAGTGGCAGGTGTTGGTGACAGCCAAGTGTTATAGAGTGGCAGGTGTTGGTGACAGTCAAGTGTTATAGAATGGCAGGTGTTGGTGAAGCCAAGTGTTATAGAATGGAAGGTGTTGGTGACAGCCAAGTGTTATAGAGTGGCAGGTGTTGGTGACACACAAGTGTTATAGAGTGGCAGGTGTTGGTGCCAGCCAAGTGTTATAGAATGGCAGGTGTTGGTGACAGCCAAGTGTTATAGAGTGGCAGGTGTTGGTGACAGCCAAGTGATATAGAATAGCAGGTGTTGGTGACAGCCAAGTGTTATAGAGTGGCAGGTGTTGGTGACATCCAAGTGTTGTAGAGTGGCAGGTGTTGGTGACAGCCAAGTGTTATAGTGGCAGGTGTTGGTGACAGTCAAGTGTTATAGAGTGGCAGGTGTTGGTGAAAGCCAAGTGTTATAGAATGGCAGGTGTTGGTGACAGCCAAGTGTTATAGAGTGGCAGGTGTTGGAGACAGCCAAGTGTTATAGAATGGCAGGTGTTGGTGACAGCCAAGTGTTATAGAGTGGCAGGTGTTGGTGACAGCCAAGTGTTATAGAATGAAAGGTGTTGGTGACAGCCAAGCGTTATAGAGTGGCAGGTGTTGGTGACAGACAAGTGTTATAGAGTGGCAGGTGTTGGTGACAGCCATGTGTTATAGAATGGCAGGTGTTGGTGACAGCCAAGTGTTATAGAGTGGCAGGTGTTGGTGACAGCCAAGTGATATAGAATGGCAGGTGTTGGTGACAGCCAAGTGTTATAGAGTGGCAGGTGTTGGTGACATCCAAGTGTTATAGAGTGGCAGGTGTTGGTGACAGCCAAGTGTTATAGAGTGGCAAGTGTTGGTGACATCCAAGTGTTATAGAGTGGCAGGTGTTGGTGACAGTCAAGTGTTATAGAGTGGCAGGTGTTGGTGACAGCCAAGTGTTATAGAATGGCAGGTGTTGGTGACAGCCAAGTGTTATAGAGTGGCAGGTGTTGGTGATAGCCAAGTGTTATAGAATGGAAGATGTTGGTGACAGTCAAGTGTTATAGAGTGGCAGGTGTTGGTGACAGCCAAGTGTTATAGAATGGCAGGTGTTGGTGACAGCCAAGCGTTATAGAGTGGCAGGTGTTGGTGACATCCAAGTGTTATAGAGTGGCAGGTGTTGGTGACAGCCAAGTGTTATAGAATGGCAGGTGTTGGTGACAGCCAAGTGTTATAGAGTGGCAGGTGTTGGTGACAGCCAAGTGATATAGAATGGCAGGTGTTGGTGACAGCCAAGTGTTATAGAGTGGCAGGTGTTGGTGACAGCCAAGTGCTGTAGAGTGACAGATGATGGTGACAGCCACGTTCTGTAGAGAAACAGGTGTTGGTGACAGTCACATTCTGTAGAGAGACAGGTGTTGGTGACAGTCACGTTCTGTAGAGAGACAGGTGTTGTGACAGTCACGTTCTGTAGAGAGACAGGTGCTGGTGACAGTCACGTTCTGTAGAGAGACAGGTGTTGGTGGCAGTCACAGTCACGTTCTGTAGAGAGACAAGTGTTGGTGACAGTCACGTTCTGTAGAGAGACAAGTGTTGGTGACAGTCACGTTCTGTAGAGAGACAGGTGCTGGTGACAGTCACGTTCTGTAGAGAGACAGGTGTTGGTGACAGTCACAGTCACGTTCTGTAGAGAGACAAGTGTTGGTGACAGTCACGTTCTGTAGAGAGACAAGTGTTGGTGACAGTCACGTTCTGTAGAGAGACAGGTGTTGGTGACAGTCACGTTCTGTAGAGAGACAGGTGTTGGTGAAAGACACGTTCTGTAGAGAGACAGGTGTTGGTGACAGTCACGTTCTGTAGAGAGACAGGTGTTGGTGACAGTCACGTTCTGTAGAGAGACAGGTGTTGGTGACAGTCTCGTTCTGTAGAGAGACAGGTGTTGGTGACAGTCACGTTCTGTAGAGAGACAGGTGTTGGTGACAGTCACGTTCTGTAGAGAGACAGGTGTTGGTGGCAGTCACGTTCTGTAGAGAGACAGGTGTTGGTGACAGTCACGTTCTGTAGAGAGACAGGTGTTGGTGGCAGTCAAGTTCTGTAGAGAGACAGGTGTTGGTGACAGTCACGTTCTGTAGAGAGACAGGTGTTGGTGGCAGTCAAGTTCTGTAGAGAGACAGGTGTTGGTGACAGGTTTTGGTGAATAATGAGAGGAGAACTTATCAGAAATTTAATAACGTCCTCCTTCAGGTGTGCTCCACGGGGAGGCAATAATTACAGGCCCTTCATGTGTCAACACTGATGTCTTAAATATGTTGTTAAGTGTGTGTGTGTGTGTGTGTGTGTGTGTGTGTGTGTGTGTGTGTGTGTGTGTGTGTGTGTGTGTATGTCTACTCACCTAGCTGTAGTTGCGGGGTCGAGTCACAGCTCCTGTCCCCGCCTCTTCACCTGGCCGCTACCCGTTCACTCTTCCCGCTCCGTGAGCTTTATCGTACCTCTTCTTAACGCTATGTATGGATCCTGCCGCCACTACTTTTGTGTGTGTGTGTGTACTCAACTAGTTGTATCAACTTTCTTCAGGCTGCAAGGTTCAAATCACGGCTTCATTCTCCACCTTGCTGTTATTCACGAACAACGAATTTTTTGACCTCGTGTATCCGGTCATGTCTTTAACAATAATGCAAGGAATCTAGTTCCACTGCTCCCTCATCCAGATTATTACACTTCAAGCGCTTCCTGAGAGTGAGGAATCGCTCCCTCACTTCCATGTAATTCATTTGAATTTCTGATTTCCATCTACGTTTCCTTGCCTTCTATCTCCAACGTTTAATCTGTCTGTCTGTTTTCTCCTTCGGCGTTATTTAAGTATTTTCGACATCAAGGTCATGTCTCCCTGGTTGTTCTATGCTCTAGAAGATTTTCTCTACCAGCCGTGTCTTTTTTCCATTGCTTTCGACCCCATTTACAAGTTAAGTAGCATTTACAATAAACATCTCATTTACAATAAACATCTCATTTACAATAAACATCTCATTTACAATAAACATCTCATTTACAATAAACGTCTCATTTACAATAAATATCTCATTTACAATAAACATCTCATTTACAATAAACATCTCATTTACAATAAACGTCTCATTTACAATAAATATCTCATTTACAATAAACATCTCATTTACAATAAACATCTCATTTACAATAAACCATTATTCCTCCTGTCTAAATTATAGTCTTGGAAAAGATCAACTCAACAATTCTTTCATCTCGACGACGCCCGAGAAATGGTGACACATTTTTTTCACATTCTTCGTCTAGTTTTGCTGCTCTTCTTCCTTTTATCACAAAGTTCCCCAGAAAACAGCTAATGTTGGGCCACAAACTTCGACATAAGTATTTTCGATTTCCCTTCAAGCCCTTAAAAATAATTTGCGGCCAACTTCAGACTTTATTTTTGTCAAATTTCATCAATTCCGGATGTTTATATATATATATATATATATATATATATATATATATATATATATATATATATATATATATATATATATATATATATATATATATATATATATATATATATTTATATATATATATAATCTAAACCCCAAAACAGCAACTTTCACGACATGAAAACGCCCCCCCAAAATGCAATTCGCAGCTAGTTAAATTCATCTTGCCTGAGTGAGGACGACCCATTCCACTGAGCAAGAAGTCTTTCCGTCTTAGAGAACACATTCCTAATAGTATGTAGCCGGCAGACAGTTATTACTGCTCACGGAGATGGATATGTGGTTCAGGGGGTGATGTATTACTGACAGAGACAAGGAGCGCTGTAAATAGTGCTCCCTCAGCTCTGATAGGAACGGGAACACAGTGAACACCGGTCCTTTTCTCGTGTATAATAATAATAATAATAATAATAATAATAATAATAATAATAATAATAATAATAATAATAATAATAATAATAATAATAATAATAATAATAAAAATAATAATAATAATAATAATTGTAATCTTCGAGAGGCAATAAATCTAGGATAAGAGAATGTTCGTAAGGTGCCCTTGACCAAATGATATCGCTGGCCCACAGATGGCTCCAACTTGATCCTGCTACATATTTGTATGTCTCATAAAACTAAAAAGGCTTGCGAATGAGCTGATGTAGGTAACAGCTTTTAGCTTGTAAATAAAGTTAGGAACCTTAATCTAACCTTGTAAAATAAAGTATAAGAGAGAGAGAGAGAGAAAGACAGAGATAGAGAGAGAGATCTTTCCTACATTCCCTCCCTCTACTTCCCTCCCTCTACTTCCCTCCCTCTACTTCCCTCCCTCCCTCCCTCCCTTCCTCTCCATCTACTCTTCCCACTTTTCACTATGACGTTGTTTCCACAGTAGGAGACTTTTATCACAATGAAAACCGGATAATCACTGTCGTTCTCCCAGCTTTACAAAACTAATAAGATGCAGAATGGTTTTTTTTTGTTTATGCTTGAGGCTTGTACAGGCTTAAAGTTGAGAGTCTCTTCAAGTATTTTGCAAGATAATATAATGCTTTCCTTCAGCCGACTTCAAGTTCTGCCTTCAGCAATATCTTATTAGAATTCAGGCTTAGGTGTATATGCAATTTAAATTATTAATTAGGTTTTTATATACATACATACATACACACACAGACACACAGACACACACAGACACACACAGATATACATACACACACACACACACATACACACACACACACACATATACACACACACACACATACACACACACACACACACATACACACACACACGCACACACACACACACACACACACACACACACACACAGGGAGCAGAGATGCTGTGTGTGCCACTAATAAAGATCTTCAACACATCCATTGAAACTGGGCAACTTCCTGAGGTATGGAAGATGGTAAATGTAGTCTCAGTTTTTAAAAAAGGAGACAGACATGAGGCATGAAACTACAGACCTGTATCACTAACGTGTATAATATGCAAAGTCATGGAGAAGATCATCAGGAGGAGAGTGGTGGAGCATCTGGAAAGAAACAAGTGTATAATCGACAACTAGCACGGTTTCAGGGAAGGAAAATCCTGTCACAAACGTACTGGAGTTTTATGATAAGGTGACAGAAGTAAGACAAGAGAGAGAAGGGTGGATAGACTGCATTTTCTTGGACTGCAAGAAGGCCTTCGATACAGTTCCTCACAAGAGGTTACTGCAAAAGCTAGAGGATCAGACACACATAACAGGAAAGGCTGAAGTATTTCTCCAGTCAGAGTTCTCAGGCAGTGGAATAGCCTAGAAAGTTACGTAGTGGAGGCGGGAACCATACACAGCTTTATGACGAGGTTTGATAAAGCTCATGGGGCAGTGTGGTGAGAATGGTAAGGCACTGCGTACCTTGTTCCAAGGTTCGTAGGTTCGAGTCTCCTTCGGCCAGAGATCAGTGTTTGTGTATATTTCGCCTGCTCTTGCGAATTCGTTGCATATATATATATATATATATATATATATATTTATATTTATATTTATATATATATATATATATATATATATATATATATATATATGTCGTGCCGAATAGGCAGAACTTGCGATCTTGGCTTAAGTAGCAAAGCTCGTCTTTCCATATAGGAAAAGTGAAAATTTGTGTATGCAATAATTTCGCCAAAATCATTCTGAACCTAACGAAAAAATTATATTTCACTGTGTTTGTTTAGTATTAAATTTTTGTAAACAAATCTAAAATATATATAGTTGGGTTAGGCTAAAATAAATTGTTCTTGTTATAATAAGGTTAGGTAAGTTTTCTAAGATTCTTTTGGTGCAAAATTAAAATTTTTTACATTAACATTAATGAAAAAAATATATCTTTAAACGTATAAGAGAAAATTTTATAAAGGACTTAATTTTAAATGAGTTCTTGCTAATTGACCAGTTTCACATATTCGGCACGACATATATATATATATGTATAATTTTATATATATATATATATATATATATATATATATATATATATATATATATATATATATATATATATATATATATATATATATATATATATATATATATATATATATATATATATATATATATATATGTATATATATATATATATAATTTTATATATATAATTTTATTGAGAAAACTACTGTAAAAATCAAAATACACATTTAAAAGCTCATGAAAATAAATACTAGTGAAGTCCTCATACTGGGCTTATGTTCTACTCCCAAAGGGAATTGATATGCTAAAAACGCGGATTTTATTTCCATTGTTTTATTTTGTGTAATCTGGTGTTGCACTCACTTGGCTGCAGTCTTGTATTGGAGAGTTCTCTTGGAAAATTCATAATACAGAAAATTTAGTAATCCCTGAATGTTCCGCAAATTGTGTTACACTCCAAAGTCTGTCATCCTCCATGTACTGTGCAATTACGGTCACTGACTCGTCTGTCATCCTCCATGCACTGTGCAATTACGGTCATTGACTCGTCTGTCATCCTCCATGCACTGTGCAATCACCACCACTGACTCGTCTGTCATCCTCCATGCACTGTGCAATCACGGTCACTGACTCGTCTGTCATCCTCCATGCACTGTGCAATTACGGTCATTGACTCGTCTGTCATCCTCCATGTACTGTGCAATCACGGTCACTGACTCGTCTGTCATCCTCCATGTACTGTGCAATCACGGCCACTGACTCGTCTGTCATCCTCCATGTACTGTGCAATCACGGCCACTGACTCGTCTGTCATCCTCCATGTACTGTGCAATCACGGCCACTGACTCGTCTGTCATCCTCCATGCACTGTGCAATCACGGCCACTGACTCGTCTGTCATCCTCCATGCACTGTGCAATCACGGCCACTGACTCGTCTGTCATCCTCCATGCACTGTGCAATTACGGTCACTGACTCGTCTGTCATCCTCCATGTACTGTGTAATCACGGCCACTGACTCGTCTGTCATCCTCCATGTACTGTGCAATCACGGCCACTGACTCGTCTGTCATCCTCCATGCACTGTGCAATCACGGCCACTGACTCGTCTGTCATCCTCCATGCACTGTGCAATTACGGTCACTGACTCGTCTGTCATCCTCCATGTACTGTGCAATCACGGCCACTGACTCGTCTGTCATCCTCCATGCACTGTACAATCACGGCCACTGACTCGTCTGTCATCCTCCATGCACTGTGCAATCACGGCCACTGACTCGTCTGTCATCCTCCATGCACTGTGCAATTACGGTCACTGACTCGTCTGTCATCCTCCATGTACTGTGCAATCACGGCCACTGACTCGTCTGTCATCCTCCATGCACTGTACAATCACGGCCACTGACTCGTCTGTCATCCTCCATGCACTGTGCAATCACGGCCACTGACTCGTCTGTCATCCTCCATACACTGCTCAATCACGGCCACTGACTCGTCTGTCATCCTCCATGCACTGTGCAATCACGGCCACTGACTCGTCTGTCATCCTCCATACACTGCTCAATCACGGCCACTGACTCGTCTGTCATCCTCCATACACTGCTCAATCACGGCCACTGACTCGTCTGTCATCCTCCATACACTGCTCAATCACGGCCACTGGACATGGGCTGATTTACTCTATGTAAGACTATTCAGAAATATCATAAACATTAGCAACCGAGTCAGACATGACTAGGTCGAGATAAACCATACCCCCGGCCGGGATTGAACCCGCGGTCATAGAGTCTCAAAACTCCAGCCCGTCGCGTTAGCCACTAGACCAGCTAGCCACAATAAGATTCATCCAACTAGGTATATTTCTAGTTGGATGAATCTTATTGTGGCTAGCTGGTCTAGTGGCTAACGCGACGGGCTGGAGTTTTGAGACTCTATGACCGCGGGTTCAATCCCGGCCGGGGGTATGGTTTATTTGCAATCGTGTCATTACGATTTCTTGAGTCTAGGTCGAGATTCTGTGGTGTTGAAGTCAGAAGTGAGAAATCATCACACGTTCAGTGACGGACATTTGAGAGGTAATAATGGTGAAATGGAAAGAGAGAAAACTTGGCTTAGGGAAAGTGATTACGTGAAGATCTACCCACACATCTTAATATATCTACATTTCTGAAATGTAGACTGGACTGAATAAATGCCAAGAGGGACAATATACGAAAAAAAGTATCGAAAGAAATATTGATCAAACTAAACCCATCTTAAATACGAAACAACAACTTAAGATCATGGATAGTAAACATCAGTTTAACTGAAGATCATAGAGAGAAAGCAAAGAAAATGAGAAAATGGAAAACAAGAATGTGAAGGGAGAATTACATAGATTCATATCTAACTCACAAAGGTTTCTACATATATATCTTGGGTAAAGAAGAGGTGAAAATAATGATAGGACCTATAACTAGCAGCAACGATAGGAGCTATAACTAGCAGCAGCGATAGAAGCTATAACTAGCAGCAGCGATAGGAACTATAACTAGCAGCAGCGATAGGAGCTATAACTAGCAGCAGCGATAGGAACTATAACTAGCAGCAGCGATAGGAGCTATAACTAGCAGCAGCGATAGGAGCTATAACTAGCAGAAGCGATAGGAGCTATAACTAGCAGCAACGATAGGAGCTATAACTAGCAGAAGCGATAGGAGCTATAACTAGCAGCAACGATAGGAGCTATAACTAGCAGAAGCGATAGGAGCTATAACTAGCAGCAGCGATAAGACCTATAACTAGCAGCAGCGATAGGAGCTATAACTTACAGCAGCGATAGGAGCTTTAACTAGCAGCAGCGATAAGAGCTATAACTAGCAGCAGCGATAGGAGCTATAACTAGCAGCAGCGATAGGAGCTATAACTAGCAGCAGCGATAGGAGCTATAACTAGCAGCAACGATAGGAGCTATAACTAGCAGCAGCGATAGAAGCTATAACTAGCAGCAACGATAGGACCTATAACTAGCAGCAGCGATAAGACCTATAACTAGCAGCAGCGATAGGAGCTATAACTTACAGCAGCGATAGGAGCTTTAACTAGCAGCAGCGATAAGAGCTATAACTAGCAGCAGCGATAGGAGCTATACCTAGCAGCAGCGATAGGAGCTATAACTAGCAGCAGCGATAGGAGCTATAACTAGCAGCAACGATAGGAGCTATAACTAGCAGAAGCGATAGGAGCTATAACTAGCAGCAGCGATAAGACCTATAACTAGCAGCAGCGATAGGAGCTATAACTTACAGCAGCGATAGGAGCTTTAACTAGCAGCAGCGATAAGAGCTATAACTAGCAGCAGCGATAGGAGCTATAACTAGCAGCAGCGATAGGAGCTATAACTAGCAGCAGCGATAGGAGCTATAACTAGCAGCAACGATAGGAGCTATAACTAGCAGCAGCGATAGAAGCTATAACTAGCAGCAACGATAGGACCTATAACTAGCAGCAGCGATAAGACCCATAACTAGCAGCAGCGATAGGAGCTATAACTTACAGCAGCGATAGGAGCTTTAACTAGCAGCAGCGATAAGAGCTATAACTAGCAGCAGCGATAGGAGCTATACCTAGCAGCAGCGATAGGAGCTATAACTAGCAGCAGCGATAGGAGCTATAACTAGCAGCAACGATAGGAGCTATAACTAGCAGAAGCGATAGGAGCTATAACTAGCAGCAACGATAGGAGCCATAACTAGCAGAAGCGATAGGAGCTATAACTAGCAGCAGCGATAGAAGCTATAACTAGCAGCAACGATAGGACCTATAACTAGCAGCAGCGATAAGACCTATAACTAGCAGCAGCGATAGGAGCTATAACTTACAGCAGCGATAGGAGCTTTAACTAGCAGCAGCGATAAGAGCTATAACTAGCAGCAGCGATAGGAGCTATACCTAGCAGCAGCGATAGGAGCTATAACTAGCAGCAGCGATAGGAGCTATACCTAGCAGCAGCGATAGGAGCTATAACTAGCAGCAACGATAGGACCTATAACTAGCAGCAGCGATTGGAGCTATAACTAGCAGCAGCGATAGGAGCTATAACTAGCAACAGCGATAAAAGCTATAACTAGCAGCAACGATAGGACCTATAACTAGCAGCAGCGATAGGACCTATAACAAGCAGCAGTGATAGGAGCTATAACTAGCAGAAGCGATAGGACCTATAACTAGCAGCAGCGATAGAACCTATAACTAGCAGCAGCCATAGGAGCTATAACTAGCAGCAGCGATAGGAGCTATAACTAGCAGCAGCGATAGGACCTATAACTAGCAGCAACGATAGGACCTATAGAGGAAACGACAAGCTGAAGCACAACCAAAAAAAAATGAGTTGAACATTCGACATATACTTCAGCTCGGTGTTTTCAACTGAACACGACCAAAAAAACATTGCCTGTTTGCAAAATTTAATAACTTGTTCACCTCTCCCACACCATGTATATTTTTTTTACCACAACCAGTACTTGCCTTCCACACCAGTTACCCACCTCCCACACCTTGTGGCTATCTCTTTGCTATGCCTAGTTGTTCCGTCCTGAACTCCTTACTTCTCTCTCTCATACCTTCTGTTTAGGTCTTCCGTCCTGAACTTCTTACTTCTCTCTCTCATATCTTCTGTTTACGTCTTCCGTCCTGAACTTCTTACTTCTCTCTCTCATACCTTCTGTTTAGGTCTTCCGTCCTGAACTCCTTACTTCTCTCTCTCATACCTTCTGTTTAGGTCTTCCGTCCTGAACTTCTTACTTCTCTCTCTCATACCTTCTGTTTAGGTCTTCCGTCCTGAACTTCTTACTTCTCTCTCTCATATCTTCTGTTTAGGTCTTCCGTCCTGAACTTCTTACTTCTCTCTCTCATACCTTCTGTTTAGGTCTTCCGTCCTGAACTTCTTACTTCTCTCTCTCATACCTTCTGTTTAGGTCTTCCGTCCTGAACTTCTTACTTCTCTCTCTCATACCTTCTGTTTAGGTCTTCCGTCCTGAACTCCTTACTTCTCTCTCTCATATCTTCTGTTTAGGTCTTCCGTCCTGAACTTCTTACTTCTCTCTCTCATACCTTCTGTTTAGGTCTTCCGTCCTGAACTCCTTACTTCTCTCTCTCATATCTTCTGTTTAGGTCTTCCATCCTGAACTCCTTACTTCTCTCTCTCATACCTTCTGTTTAGGTCTTCCGTCCTGAACTCCTTACTTCTCTCTCTCATACCTTCTGTTTAGGTCTTCCGTCGAGTACGTCTTTCCCTGACGTTGTATTGATCACACCTTCGATGTCTCTGCAATATCCTGTTCCAATCTGTAACACACGGTAACACCGCCGATACCATTTAAAATCTTCCCACATCCTGTAACTTTCTGGAAAACTCCTGTCCCACATACACTTAGATACCTTTAAATATACAGAAATTTACTCCCACACACTAACACTCAGTTTCCTACACTCAAACTCACTCCTACATTCTAAAACTCTCTCTAACACTGCAATTCACTTCCACACACAGAAATACTTTCTCGCAGAATGAGACACTGTCTCCCATGTACTGAAAGGTCTTCCATACGCTGTGTTTCCCACACAGTGAAACACTCTCACACGCTGTAAAACTTTCCCACACGCACACTGCAACACTCTACCTCGCACACTGAAACACACACACACACACACACACACACTGTAACACTGTGCCTAAGACAAAATGGTAACTAACAAACTGCCCCACACACACACACACACTGCTCGCACACTGAAACACACACACACACACACACACACACACTGTAACACTGTGCCTAAGACAAAATGGTAACTAACAAACTGCCCCACACACACACACTGCTCGCACACTGAAACACACACACACACACACACACACACACACACACACACACACACACACACACACACACACACACACACACTGCAGTGCTTTTCCACACACACTCTGTAGTTTAGTTTCGGCCTGCCTTTTCATCTTAATTTTTCAGGCCTATTAAAGCCCACTAGACGCTGCAGCGCTAATTTATAACTCTGTTAAAAGTTCTTTGTTGTAGAGTAATAAACCGGATGCTGAAGACCATGAAGACGATTACATGAGTACGTATGAGTACATGAGAGTACACATGAGTACATGAGAGTACACATGAGTACATGAGAGTACACATAAGTACATGAGAGTACACATGAGTACATGAGAGTACACATGAGTACATGAGAGTACACATAAGTACATGAGAGTACACATGAGTACATGAGAGTACACATGAGTACATGAGAGTACACATAAGTACATGAGAGTACACATGAGTACATGAGAGTACACATGAGTACATGAGAGTTTAGATCAGAGGGCCATTTTTTTAAAGTTTTGCATAACACTTTTGCAATACATTCTTCTCGGGTTTAAATCCTGTCTACCACACGAGGCTCACTAAGAGTGTGAAAGAGAGTGATGCTGTCTTAGTGAAAGAGAGTGATGCTGTATTAGTGAAAGAGAGTGATGCTGTATTAGTGAAAGAGAGTGATGCTGTATTAGTGAAAGAGAGTGGTGCTGTCTTAGTGAAAGAGAGTGATGCTGTCTTAGTGAAAGAGAGTGGTGCTGTCTTAGTGAAAGAGAGTGATGCTGTCTTAGTGAAAGAGAGTGGTGCTGTCTTAGTGAAAGAGAGTGATGCTGTATTAGTGAAAGAGAGTGGTGCTGTCTTAGTGAAAGAGAGTGATGCTGTCTTAGTGAAAGAGAGTGGTGCTGTATTAGTGAAAGAGAGTGGTGCTGTATTAGTGAAAGAGAGTGATGCTGTATTAGTGAAAGAGAGTGGTGCTGTCTTAGTGAAAGAGAGTGATGCTGTCTTAGTGAAAGAGAGTGGTGCTGTATTAGTGAAAGAGAGTGGTGCTGTATTAGTGAAAGAGAGTGGTGCTGTATTAGTGAAAGAGAGTGGTGCTGTATTAGTGAAAGAGAGTGGTGCTGTATTAGTGAAAGAGAGTGGTGCTGTATTAGTGAAAGAGAGTGGTGCTGTATTAGTGAAAGAGAGTGATGCTGTATTAGTGAAAGAGAGTGGTGCTGTCTTAGTGAAAGAGAGTGATGCTGTATTAGTGAAAGAGAGTGGTGCTGTATTAGTGAAAGAGAGTGGTGCTGTATTAGTGAAAGAGAGTGATGCTGTCTTAGTGAAAGAGAGTGGTGCTGTCTTAGTGAAAGAGAGTGATGCTGTATTAGTGAAAGAGAGTGATGCTGTCTTAGTGAAAGAGAGTGGTGCTGTCTTAGTGAAAGAGAGTGATGCTGTATTAGTGAAAGAGAGTGGTGCTGTATTAGTGAAAGAGAGTGATGCTGTAATAGTGAAAGAGAGTGGTGCTGTATTAGTGAAAGAGAGTGGTGCTGTATTAGTGAAAGAGAGTGATGCTGTATTAGTGAAAGAGAGTGATGCTGTATTAGTGAAAGAGAGTGATGCTGTCTTAGTGAAAGAGAGTGGTGCTGTATTAGTGAAAGAGAGTGGTGCTGTATTAGTGAAAGAGAGTGGTGCTGTATTAGTGAAAGAGAGTGATGCTGTATTAGTGAAAGAGAGTGATGCTGTATTAGTGAAAGAGAGTGATGCTGTCTTAGTGAAAGAGAGTGGTGCTGTATTAGTGAAAGAGAGTGATGCTGTATTAGTGAAAGAGAGTGATGCTGTATTAGTGAAAGAGAGTGGTGCTGTCTTAGTGAAAGAGAGTGGTGCTGTATTAGTGAAAGAGAGTGATGCTGTATTAGTGAAAGAGAGTGATGCTGTATTAGTGAAAGAGAGTGGTGCTGTATTAGTGAGAGAGAGTGGTGCTGTCTTAGTGAAAGAGAGTGGTGCTGTATTAGTGAAAGAGAGTGGTGCTGTATTAGCGAAAGAGAGTGATGCTGTCTTAGTGAAAGAGAGTGGTGCTGTATTAGTGAAAGAGAGTGGTGCTGTCTTAGTGAAAGAGAGTGGTGCTGTATTAGTGAAAGAGAGTGATGCTGTATTAGTGAAAGAGAGTGGTGCTGTATTAGTGAAAGAGAGTGATGCTGTATTAGTGAAAGAGAGTGGTGCTGTATTAGTGAAAGAGAGTGGTGCTGTATTAGTGAAAGAGAGTGATGCTGTCTTAGTGAAAGAGAGTGGTGCTGTATTAGTGAAAGAGAGTGATGCTGTATTAGTGAAAGAGAGTGGTGCTGTATTAGTGAAAGAGAGTGGTGCTGTCTTAGTGAAAGAGAGTGGTGCTGTATTAGTGAAAGAGAGTGGTGCTGTCTTAGTGAAAGAGAGTGATGCTGTCTTAGTGAAAGAGAGTGATGCTGTATTAGTGAAAGAGAGTGGTGCTGTATTAGTGAGAGTGGTGCTGTCTTAGTGAAAGAGAGTGGTGCTGTATTAGTGAAAGAGAGTGATGCTGTATTAGTGAAAGAGAGTGGTGCTGTCTTAGTGAAAGAGAGTGGTGCTGTATTAGTGAAAGAGAGTGATGCTGTATTAGTGAAAGAGAGTGGTGCTGTATTAGTGAAAGAGAGTGATGCTGTATTAGTGAAAGAGAGTGGTGCTGTCTTAGTGAAAGAGAGTGGTGCTGTATTAGTGAAAGAGAGTGGTGCTGTCTTGGTGAAAGAGAGTGATGCTGTCTTAGTGAAAGAGAGTGATGCTGTCTTAGTGAAAGAGAGTGGTGCTGTCTTGGTGAAAGAGAGTGATGCTGTCTTAGTGAAAGAGAGTGGTGCTGTCTTGGTGAAAGAGAGTGGTGCTGTCTTAGTGAAAGAGAGTGATGCTGTCTTAGTGAAAGAGAGTGGTGCTGTCTTAGTGAAAGAGAGTGATGCTGTCTTAGTGAAAGAGAGTGGTGCTGTATTAGTGAAAGAGAGTGGTGCTGTCTTAGTGAAAGAGAGTGGTGCTGTATTAGTGAAAGAGAGTGATGCTGTATTAGTGAAAGAGAGTGGTGCTGTATTAGTGAAAGAGAGTGATGCTGTATTAGTGAAAGAGAGTGGTGCTGTCTTAGTGAAAGAGAGTGGTGCTGTATTAGTGAAAGAGAGTGATGCTGTATTAGTGAAAGAGAGTGGTGCTGTATTAGTGAGAGTGGTGCTGTCTTAGTGAAAGAGAGTGGTGCTGTATTAGTGAAAGAGAGTGATGCTGTATTAGTGAAAGAGAGTGGTGCTGTATTAGTGAAAGAGAGTGGTGCTGTATTAGTGAAAGAGAGTGATGCTGTATTAGTGAAAGAGAGTGGTGCTGTATTAGTGAAAGAGAGTGGTGCTGTCTTAGTGAAAGAGAGTGGTGCTGTATTAGTGAAAGAGAGTGATGCTGTATTAGTGAAAGAGAGTGGTGCTGTCTTAGTGAAAGAGAGTGGTGCTGTATTAGTGAAAGAGAGTGATGCTGTATTAGTGAAAGAGAGTGATGCTGTATTAGTGAAAGAGAGTGGTGCTGTATTAGTGAAAGAGAGTGGTGCTGTATTAGTGAAAGAGAGTGGTGCTGTATTAGTGAAAGAGAGTGGTGCTGTATTAGTGAAAGAGAGTGATGCTGTATTAGTGAAAGAGAGTGGTGCTGTATTAGTGAGAGTGGTGCTGTCTTAGTGAAAGAGAGTGGTGCTGTATTAGTGAAAGAGAGTGATGCTGTATTAGTGAAAGAGAGTGGTGCTGTCTTAGTGAAAGAGAGTGGTGCTGTATTAGTGAAAGAGAGTGATGCTGTATTAGTGAAAGAGAGTGGTGCTGTATTAGTGAAAGAGAGTGGTGCTGTCTTAGTGAAAGAGAGTGATGCTGTATTAGTGAAAGAGAGTGATGCTGTATTAGTGAAAGACAGTGGTGCTGTCTTAGTGAAAGAGAGTGGTGCTGTATTAGTGAAAGAGAGTGATGCTGTATTAGTGAAAGAGAGTGGTGCTGTATTAGTGAGAGTGGTGCTGTCTTAGTGAAAGAGAGTGGTGCTGTATTAGTGAAAGAGAGTGATGCTGTATTAGTGAAAGAGAGTGGTGCTGTCTTAGTGAAAGAGAGTGGTGCTGTATTAGTGAAAGAGAGTGATGCTGTATTAGTGAAAGAGAGTGGTGCTGTATTAGTGAAAGAGAGTGGTGCTGTCTTAGTGAAAGAGAGTGATGCTGTATTAGTGAAAGAGAGTGATGCTGTATTAGTGAAAGAGAGTGGTGCTGTATTAGTGAAAGAGAGTGGTGCTGTCTTAGTGAAAGAGAGTGGTGCTGTATTAGTGAAAGAGAGTGGTGCTGTCTTGGTGAAAGAGAGTGATGCTGTCTTAGTGAAAGAGAGTGGTGCTGTCTTAGTGAAAGAGAGTGGTGCTGTCTTGGTGAAAGAGAGTGTTGCTGTCTTAGTGAAAGAGAGTGGTGCTGTATTAGTGAAAGAGAGTTTTGCTGTCTTGGTGAAAGAGAGTGGTGCTGTATTAGTGAAAGAGAGTTTTGCTGTCTTGGTGAAAGAGAGTGATGCTGTCTTAGTGAAAGAGAGTGGTGCTGTCTTAGTGAAAGAGAGTGATGCTGTATTAGTGAAAGAGAGTGGTACTGTATTAGTGAGAGTGGTGCTGTCTTAGTGAAAGAGAGTGGTGCTGTATTAGTGAAAGAGAGTGGTGCTGTATTAGTGAGAGTGGTGCTGTCTTAGTGAAAGAGAGTGGTGCTGTATTAGTGAGAGTGGTGCTGTCTTAGTGAAAGAGAGTGGTGCTGTATTAGTGAAAGAGAGTGATGCTGTATTAGTGAGAGTGGTGCTGTCTTAGTGAAAGAGAGTGATGCTGTCTTAGTGAAAGAGAGTGGTGCTGTATTAGTGAGAGTGGTGCTGTCTTAGTGAAAGAGAGTGATGCTGTATTAGTGAAAGAGAGTGGTGCTGTATTAGTGAAAGAGAGTGATGCTGTATTAGTGAAAGAGAGTGGTGCTGTCTTAGTGAAAGAGAGTGATGCTGTCTTAGTGAAAGAGAGTGATGCTGTATTAGTGAAAGAGAGTGATGCTGTCTTAGTGAAAGAGAGTGATGCTGTATTAGTGAAAGAGAGTGATGCTGTATTAGTGAAAGAGAGTGATGCTGTATTAGTGAAAGAGAGTGATGCTGTATTAGTGAAAGAGAGTGATGCTGTATTAGTGAAAGAGAGTGGTGCTGTATTAGTGAAAGAGAGTGGTGCTGTCTTAGTGAAAGAGAGTGGTGCTGTCTTAGTGAAAGAGAGTGATGCTGTATTAGTGAAAGAGAGTGGTGCTGTATTAGTGAAAGAGAGTGGTGCTGTATTAGTGAAAGAGAGTGGTGCTGTCTTAGTGAAAGAGAGTGGTGCTGTATTAGTGAAAGAGAGTGATGCTGTATTAGTGAAAGAGAGTGGTGCTGTATTAGTGAAAGAGAGTGGTGCTGTCTTAGTGAAAGAGAGTGGTGCTGTATTAGTGAAAGAGAGTGATGCTGTATTAGTGAAAGAGACTGGTGCTGTATTAGTGAAAGAGAGTGGTGCTGTATTAGTGAAAGAGAGTGGTGCTGTCTTAGTGAAAGAGAGTGATGCTGTATTAGTGAAAGAGAGTGGTGCTGTATTAGTGAAAGAGAGTGGTGCTGTATTAGTGAAAGAGAGTGGTGCTGTATTAGTGAAAGAGAGTGATGCTGTATTAGTGAAAGAGAGTGGTGCTGTATTAGTGAAAGAGAGTGGTGCTGTATTAGTAAAAGAGAGTGATGCTGTATTAGTGAAAGAGAGTGATGCTGTATTAGTGAAAGAGAGTGGTGCTGTATTAGTGAAAGAGAGTGGTGCTGTCTTAGTGAAAGAGAGTGGTGCTGTATTAGTGAAAGAGAGTGGTGCTGTCTTAGTGAAAGAGAGTGGTGCTGTATTAGTGAGAGTGGTGCTGTCTTAGTGAAAGAGAGTGGTGCTGTATTAGTGAAAGAGAGTGGTGCTGTATTAGTGAAAGAGAGTGGTGCTGTATTAGTGAAAGAGAGTGGTGCTGTATTAGTGAAAGAGAGTGGTGCTGTATTAGTGAAAGAGAGTGGTGCTGTATTAGTGAAAGAGAGTGGTGCTGTCTTAGTGAAAGAGAGTGGTGCTGTATTAGTGAGAGTGGTGCTGTATTAGTGAAAGAGAGTGGTGCTGTATTAGTGAAAGAGAGTGGTGCTGTATTAGTGAAAGAGAGTGATGCTGTGTTAGTGAAAGAGAGTGGTGCTGTCTTAGTGAAAGAGAGTGGTGCTGTATTAGTGAGAGTGGTGCTGTCTTAGTGAAAGAGAGTGGTGCTGTCTTAGTGAAAGAGAGTGGTGCTGTATTAGTGAAAGAGAGTGGTGCTGTCTTAGTGAAAGAGAGTGGTGCTGTATTAGTGAGAGTGGTGCTGTATTAGTGAAAGAGAGTGGTGCTGTCTTAGTGAAAGAGAGTGGTGCTGTATTAGTGAAAGAGAGTGGTGCTGTCTTAGTGAAAGAGAGTGGTGCTGTATTAGTGAGAGTGGTGCTGTCTTAGTGAAAGAGAGTGGTGCTGTATTAGTGAAAGTGGTGCTGTCTTAGTGAAAGAGAGTGATGCTGTATTAGTGAAAGTGGTGCTGTCTTAGTGAAAGAGAGTGGTGCTGTCTTAGTGAAAGAGAGTGATGCTGTATTAGTGAAAGAGAGTGGTGCTGTATTAGTGAAAAAGAGTGGTGCTGTATTAGTGAAAGAGAGTGATGCTGTCTTAGTGAAAGAGAGTGATGCTGTATTAGTGAAAGAGAGTGATGCTGTATTAGTGAAAGAGAGTGGTGCTGTATTAGTGAAAGAGAGTGATGCTGTATTAGTGAAAGAGAGTGGTGCTGTATTAGTGAAAGAGAGTGGTGCTGTATTAGTGAAAGAGAGTGGTGCTGTATTAGTGAAAGAGAGTGGTGCTGTATTAGTGAAAGAGAGTGGTGCTGTATTAGTGAAAGAGAGTGATGCTGTCTTAGTGAAAGAGAGTGGTGCTGTATTAGTGAAAGACAGTGGTGCTGTATTAGTGAAAGAGAGTGATGCTGTATTAGTGAAAGAGAGTGATGCTGTCTTAGTGAAAGAGAGTGGTGCTGTATTAGTGAAAGACAGTGGTGCTGTATTAGTGAAAGAGAGTGATGCTGTATTAGTGAAAGAGAGTGGTGCTGTATTAGTGAAAGAGAGTGATGCTGTGTTAGTGAAAGAGAGTGGTGCTGTATTAGTGAAAGAGAGTGATGCTGTGTTAGTGAAAGAGAGTGGTGCTGTATTAGTGAAAGAGAGTGATGCTGTGTTAGTGAAAGAGAGTGATGCTGTATTAGTGAAAGACAGTGATGCTGTATTAGTGAAAGAGAGTGGTGCTGTGTTAGTGAAAGAGAGTGGTGCTGTATTAGTGAAAGAGAGTGGTGCTGTATTAGTGAAAGACAGTGATGCTGTATTAGTGAAAGAGAGTGGTGCTGTGTTAGTGAAAGAGAGTGGTGCTGTATTAGTGAAAGAGAGTGATGCTGTATTAGTGAAAGAGAGTGGTGCTGTGTTAGTGAAAGAGAGTGATGCTGTGTTAGTGAAAGAGAGTGGTGCTGTATTAGTGAAAGAGAGTGATGCTGTGTTAGTGAAAGAGAGTGATGCTGTGTTAGTGAAAGAGAGTGGTGCTGTATTAGTGAAAGAGAGTGATGCTGTGTTAGTGAAAGAGAGTGATGCTGTATTAGTGAAAGAGAGTGATGCTGTCTTAGTGAAAGACAGTGGTGCTGTATTAGTGAAAGAGAGTGGTGCTGTATTAGTGAAAGAGAGTGATGCTGTATTAGTGAAAGAGAGTGATGCTGTGTTAGTGAAAGAGAGTGATGCTGTGTTAGTGAAAGAGAGTGATGCTGTGTTAGTGAAAGAGAGTGATGCTGTGTTAGTGAAAGAGAGTGATGCTGTGTTAGTGAAAGAGAGTGATGCTGTGTTAGTGAAAGAGAGTGATGCTGTGTTAGTGAAAGAGAGTGATGCTGTGTTAGTGAAAGAGAGTGATGCTGTGTTAGTGAAAGAGAGTGATGCTGTGTTAGTGAAAGAGAGTGATGCTGTGTTAGTGAAAGAGAGTGGTGCTGTATTAGTGAAAGAGAGTGATGCTGTGTTAGTGAAAGAGAGTGATGCTGTGTTAGTGAAAGAGAGTGATGCTGTGTTAGTGAAAGAGAGTGATGCTGTGTTAGTGAAAGAGAGTGATGCTGTGTTAGTGAAAGAGAGTGATGCTGTGTTAGTGAAAGAGAGTGATGCTGTGTTAGTGAAAGAGAGTGATGCTGTGTTAGTGAAAGAGAGTGGTGCTGTATTAGTGAAAGAGAGTGGTGCTGTATTAGTGAAAGAGAGTGATGCTGTGTTAGTGAAAGAGAGTGATGCTGTGTTAGTGAAAGAGAGTGGTGCTGTGTTAGTGAAAGAGAGTGGTGCTGTATTAGTGAAAGAGAGTGATGCTGTGTTAGTGAAAGAGAGTGGTGCTGTATTAGTGAAAGAGAGTGATGCTGTATTAGTGAAAGAGAGTGGTGCTGTATTAGTGAAAGAGAGTGATGCTGTGTTAGTGAAAGAGAGTGGTGCTGTATTAGTGAAAGAGAGTGATGCTGTGTTAGTGAAAGAGAGTGGTGCTGTATTAGTGAAAGAGAGTGATGCTGTGTTAGTGAAAGAGAGTGGTGCTGTATTAGTGAAAGAGAGTGGTGCTGTATTAGTGAAAGAGAGTGATGCTGTATTAGTGAAAGAGAGTGATGCTGTGTTAGTGAAAGAGAGTGATGCTGTGTTAGTGAAAGAGAGTGGTGCTGTATTAGTGAAAGAGAGTGATGCTGTGTTAGTGAAAGAGAGTGATGCTGTGTTAGTGAAAGAGAGTGGTGCTGTATTAGTGAAAGAGAGTGATGCTGTGTTAGTGAAAGAGAGTGATGCTGTGTTAGTGAAAGAGAGTGATGCTGTGTTAGTGAAAGAGAGTGATGCTGTGTTAGTGAAAGAGAGTGATGCTGTGTTAGTGAAAGAGAGTGATGCTGTGTTAGTGAAAGAGAGTGATGCTGTATTAGTGAAAGAGAGTGATGCTGTGTTAGTGAAAGAGAGTGATGCTGTGTTAGTGAAAGAGAGTGATGCTGTGTTAGTGAAAGAGAGTGATGCTGTATTAGTGAAAGAGAGTGATGCTGTGTTAGTGAAAGAGAGTGATGCTGTGTTAGTGAAAGAGAGTGATGCTGTGTTAGTGAAAGAGAGTGATGCTGTGTTAGTGAAAGAGAGTGGTGCTGTATTAGTGAAAGAGAGTGGTGCTGTATTAGTGAAAGAGAGTGATGCTGTGTTAGTGAAAGAGAGTGATGCTGTGTTAGTGAAAGAGAGTGGTGCTGTGTTAGTGAAAGAGAGTGGTGCTGTATTAGTGAAAGAGAGTGATGCTGTGTTAGTGAAAGAGAGTGGTGCTGTATTAGTGAAAGAGAGTGATGCTGTATTAGTGAAAGAGAGTGGTGCTGTATTAGTGAAAGAGAGTGATGCTGTGTTAGTGAAAGAGAGTGGTGCTGTATTAGTGAAAGAGAGTGATGCTGTGTTAGTGAAAGAGAGTGGTGCTGTATTAGTGAAAGAGAGTGATGCTGTGTTAGTGAAAGAGAGTGGTGCTGTATTAGTGAAAGAGAGTGGTGCTGTATTAGTGAAAGAGAGTGATGCTGTATTAGTGAAAGAGAGTGATGCTGTATTAGTGAAAGAGAGTGGTGTTGTATTAGTGAAAGAGAGTGGTGCTGTATTAGTGAAAGAGAGTGGTGCTGTATTAGTGAAAGAGAGTGATGCTGTGTTAGTGAAAGAGAGTGATGCTGTATTAGTGAAAGAGAGTGGTGCTGTATTAGTGAAAGACAGTGGTGCTGTCTTAGTGAAAGAGAGTGATGCTGTATTAGTGAAAGAGAGTGATGCTGTATTAGTGAAAGAGAGTGGTTCTGTATTAGTGAAAGAGAGTGATGCTGTATTAGTGAAAGAGAGTGGTGCTGTATTAGTGAAAGACAGTGGTTCTGTATTAGTGAAAGAGAGTGATGCTGTATTAGTGAAAGAGAGTGGTGCTGTATTAGTGAAAGACAGTGGTTCTGTATTAGTGAAAGAGAGTGATGCTGTATTAGTGAAAGACAGTGGTTCTGTATTAGTGAAAGAGAGTGATGCTGTATTAGTGAAAGAGAGTGATGCTGTGTTAGTGAAAGAGAGTGGTGCTGTCTTAGTGAAAGAGAGTGATGCTGTCTTAGTGAAAGAGAGTGGTGCTGTATTAGTGAAAGAGAGTGGTGCTGTATTAGTGAAAGAGAGTGATGCTGTATTAGTGAAAGAGAGTGGTGCTGTCTTAGTGAAAGAGAGTGATGCTGTATTAGTGAAAGAGAGTGGTGCTGTATTAGTGAAAGAGAGTGGTGCTGTATTAGTGAAAGAGAGTGATGCTGTATTAGTGAAAGAGAGTGGTGCTGTATTAGTGAAAGAGAGTGGTGCTGTATTAGTGAAAGAGAGTGGTGCTGTATTAGTGAAAGAGAGTGGTGCTGTATTAGTGAAAGAGAGTGATGCTGTATTAGTGAAAGAGAGTGGTGCTGTCTTAGTGAAAGAGAGTGATGCTGTATTAGTGAAAGAGAGTGGTGCTGTATTAGTGAAAGAGAGTGGTGCTGTATTAGTGAAAGAGAGTGATGCTGTCTTAGTGAAAGAGAGTGGTGCTGTCTTAGTGAAAGAGAGTGATGCTGTATTAGTGAAAGAGAGTGGTGCTGTATTAGTGAAAGAGAGTGATGCTGTCTTAGTGAAAGAGAGTGGTGCTGTCTTAGTGAAAGAGAGTGGTGCTGTCTTAGTGAAAGAGAGTGATGCTGTATTAGTGAAAGAGAGTGATGCTGTCTTAGTGAAAGAGAGTGGTGCTGTCTTAGTGAAAGAGAGTGATGCTGTATTAGTGAAAGAGAGTGGTGCTGTATTAGTGAAAGAGAGTGATGCTGTATTAGTGAAAGAGAGTGGTGCTGTATTAGTGAAAGAGAGTGGTGCTGTATTAGTGAAAGAGAGTGATGCTGTATTAGTGAAAGAGAGTGATGCTGTATTAGTGAAAGAGAGTGATGCTGTCTTAGTGAAAGAGAGTGGTGCTGTATTAGTGAAAGAGAGTGGTGCTGTATTAGTGAAAGAGAGTGGTGCTGTATTAGTGAAAGAGAGTGATGCTGTATTAGTGAAAGAGAGTGGTGCTGTATTAGTGAAAGAGAGTGATGCTGTATTAGTGAAAGAGAGTGTGCTGTATTAGTGAAAGAGAGTGATGCTGTATTAGTGAAAGAGAGTGGTGCTGTATTAGTGAAAGAGAGTGATGCTGTATTAGTGAAAGAGAGTGATGCTGTATTAGTGAAAGAAGTGATGCTGTATTAGTGAAAGAGAGTGGTGCTGTATTAGTGAAAGAGAGTGATGCTGTTTTAGTGAAAGAGAGTGATGCTGTATTAGTGAAAGAGAGTGATGCTGTATTAGTGAAAGAGAGTGGTGCTGTGTTAGTGAAAGAGAGTGGTGCTGTATTAGTGAAAGAGAGTGATGCTGTATTAGTGAAAGAGAGTGGTGCTGTGTTAGTGAAAGAGAGTGTGCTGTATTAGTGAAAGAGAGTGGTGCTGTATTAGTGAAAGAGAGTGATGCTGTATTAGTGAAAGAGAGTGATGCTGTATTAGTGAAAGAGAGTGGTGCTGTATTAGTGAAAGAGAGTGATGCTGTCTTAGTGAAAGAGAGTGGTGCTGTATTAGTGAAAGAGAGTGATGCTGTCTTAGTGAAAGAGAGTGATGCTGTATTAGTGAAAGAGAGTGGTGCTGTATTAGTGAAAGAGAGTGCTGCTGTATTATTGAAAGAGAGTGATGCTGTATTAGTGAAAGAGAGTGATGCTGTATTAGTGAAAGAGAGTGATTAGTGAAAGAGAGTGATGCTGTGTTAGTGAAAGAGAGTGATGCTGTGTTAGTGAAAGAGAGTGATGCTGTGTTAGTGAAAGAGAGTGATGCTGTGTTAGTGAAAGAGAGTGATGCTGTGTTAGTGAAAGAGAGTGGTGCTGTCTTAGTGAAAGAGAGTGATGCTGTGATGCTGTGTTAGTGAAAGAGAGTGGTGCTGTATTAGTGAAAGAGAGTGATGCTGTGTTAGTTAGTGAAAGAGAGTGATGCTGTATTAGTGAAAGAGAGTGATGCTGTATTAGTGAAAGAGAGTGATGCTGTGTTAGTGAAAGAGAGTGGTGCTGTATTAGTGAAAGAGAGTGGTGCTGTATTAGTGAAAGAGAGTGATGCTGTATTAGTGAAAGAGAGTGGTGCTGTATTAGTGAAAGAGAGTGGTGCTGTATTAGTGAAAGAGAGTGATGCTGTATTAGTGAAAGAGAGTGATGCTGTATTAGTGAAAGAGAGTGATGCTGTATTAGTGAAAGAGAGTGGTGCTGTATTAGTGAAAGAGAGTGGTGCTGTATTAGTGAAAGAGAGTGATGCTGTATTAGTGAAAGAGAGTGGTGCTGTATTAGTGAAAGAGAGTGATGCTGTATTAGTGAAAGAGAGTGGTGCTGTATTAGTGAAAGAGAGTGATGCTGTATTAGTGAAAGAGAGTGGTGCTGTATTAGTGAAAGAGAGTGGTGCTGTATTAGTGAAAGAGAGTGATGCTGTATTAGTGAAAGAGAGTGATGCTGTATTAGTGAAAGAGAGTGATGCTGTATTAGTGAAAGAGAGTGGTGCTGTATTAGTGAAAGAGAGTGATGCTGTATTAGTGAAAGAGAGTGATGCTGTATTAGTGAAAGAGAGTGGTGCTGTATTAGTGAGAGTGAGAGTGAAAGAGAGGTGCTGTGTTAGTGAAAGAGAGTGTGCTTAGTGAAAGAGAGTGAGAGTGAAAGAGAGTGTGCTGTATTAGTGAAAGAGAGTGTGCTATTAGTTAGCTGTATTAGTGAAAGAGAGTGATGCTGTATTAGTGAAAGAGAGTGATGCTGTATTAGTGAAAGAGAGTGGTGCTGTATTAGTGAAAGAGAGTGGTGCTGTATTAGTGAAAGAGAGTGATGCTGTATTAGTGAAAGAGAGTGGTGCTGTATTAGTGAAAGAGAGTGATGCTGTATTAGTGAAAGAGAGTGGTGCTGTATTAGTGAAAGAGAGTGGTGCTGTATTAGTGAAAGAGAGTGATGCTGTCTTAGTGAAAGAGAGTGGTGCTGTATTAGTGAAAGAGAGTGATGCTGTATTAGTGAAAGAGAGTGGTGCTGTATTAGTGAAAGAGAGTGGTGCTGTATTAGTGAAAGAGAGTGGTGCTGTATTAGTGAAAGAGAGTGGTGCTGTATTAGTGAAAGAGAGTGATGCTGTATTAGTGAAAGAGAGTGGTGCTGTATTAGTGAAAGAGAGTGGTGCTGTATTAGTGAAAGAGAGTGGTGCTGTCTTAGTGAAAGAGAGTGGTGCTGTATTAGTGAAAGAGAGTGATGCTGTATTAGTGAAAGAGAGTGGTGCTGTCTTAGTGAAAGAGAGTGGTGCTGTATTAGTGAAAGAGAGTGATGCTGTATTAGTGAAAGAGTGGTGCTGTATTAGTGAAAGAGAGTGATGCTGTATTAGTGAAAGAGAGTGGTGCTGTCTTAGTGAAAGAGAGTGGTGCTGTATTAGTGAAAGAGAGTGGTGCTGTCTTAGTGAAAGAGAGTGATGCTGTCTTAGTGAAAGAGAGTGATGCTGTCTTAGTGAAAGAGAGTGGTGCTGTCTTAGTGAAAGAGAGTGATGCTGTCTTAGTGAAAGAGAGTGGTGCTGTCTTAGTGAAAGAGAGTGGTGCTGTCTTAGTGAAAGAGAGTGGTGCTGTCTTAGTGAAAGAGAGTGGTGCTGTCATAGTGAAAGAGAGTGATGCTGTATTAGTGAAAGAGAGTGGTGCTGTCTTATAGAAAGAGAGTGGTGCTGTATTAGTTAATGAGAGTTGTGCTGTGTTATTGAAAGAGAGTGATGCTGTATTAGTGATAGAGAGTGGTGCTGTATTAGTGAAAGAGAGTGATGCTGTAATAGTGAAAGAGAGTGGTGCTGTATTAGTGAAAGAGAGTGGTGCTGTCTTAGTGAAAGAGAGTGTGCTGTATTAGTGAAAGAGAGTGGTGCTGTATTAGTGAAAGAGAGTGGTGCTGTATTAGTGAAAGAGAGTGATGCTGTATTAGTGAAAGAGAGTGGTGCTGTATTAGTGAAAGAGAGTGGTGCTGTATTAGTGAAAGAGAGTGATGCTGTATTAGTGAAAGAGAGTGGTGCTGTATTAGTGAAAGAGAGTGGTGCTGTATTAGTGAAAGAGAGTGGTGCTGTATTAGTGAAAGAGAGTGGTGCTGTATTAGTGATGCTGTCTTAGTGAAAGAGAGTGGTGCTGTATTAGTGAAAGAGAGTGGTGCTGTATTAGTGAAAGAGAGTGTGCTGTATTAGTGAAAGAGAGTGGTGCTGTATTAGTGAAAGAGAGTGATGCTGTATTAGTGAAAGAGAGTGGTGCTGTATTAGTGAAAGAGAGTGGTGCTGTATTAGTGAAAGAGAGTGGTGCTGTATTAGTGAAAGAGAGTGGTGCTGTATTAGTGAAAGAGAGTGGTGCTGTATTAGTGAAAGAGAGTGATGCTGCTGTATTAGTGAAAGAGAGTGGTGCTGTATTAGTGAAAGAGAGTGGTGCTGTATTAGTGAAAGAGAGTGGTGCTGTATTAGTGAAAGAGAGTGGTGCTGTATTAGTGAAAGAGAGTGGTGCTGTATTAGTGAAAGAGAGTGGTGCTGTATTAGTGAAAGAGAGTGGTGCTGTATTAGTGAAAGAGAGTGGTGCTGTATTAGTGAAAGAGAGTGGTGCTGTATTAGTGAAAGAGAGTGATGCTGTATTAGTGAAAGAGAGTGGTGCTGTCTTAGTGAAAGAGAGTGGTGCTGTCTTAGTGAAAGAGAGTGATGCTGTATTAGTGAAAGAGAGTGGTGCTGTATTAGTGAAAGAGAGTGGTGCTGTCTTAGTGAAAGAGAGTGATGCTGTATTAGTGAAAGAGAGTGATGCTGTATTAGTGAAAGAGAGTGGTGCTGTATTAGTGAAAGAGAGTGGTGCTGTATTAGTGAAAGAGAGTGATGCTGTATTAGTGAAAGAGAGTGGTGCTGTATTAGTGAAAGAGAGTGGTGCTGTCTTAGTGAAAGAGAGTGGTGCTGTATTAGTGAAAGAGAGTGATGCTGTATTAGTGAAAGAGAGTGGTGCTGTATTAGTGAAAGAGAGTGGTGCTGTCTTAGTGAAAGAGAGTGATGCTGTATTAGTGAAAGAGAGTGATGCTGTATTAGTGAAAGAGAGTGGTGCTGTATTAGTGAAAGAGAGTGGTGCTGTATTAGTGAAAGAGAGTGATGCTGTATTAGTGAAAGAGAGTGGTGCTGTATTAGTGAAAGAGAGTGGTGCTGTCTTAGTGAAAGAGAGTGGTGCTGTATTAGTGAAAGAGAGTGGTGCTGTATTAGTGAAAGAGAGTGGTGCTGTCTTAGTGAAAGAGAGTGGTGCTGTCTTAGTGAAAGAGAGTGGTGCTGTATTAGTGAAAGAGAGTGTTGCTGTATTAGTGAAAGAGAGTGGTGCTGTATTAGTGAAAGAGAGTTTTGCTGTCTTAGTGAAAGAGAGTGATGCTGTCTTAGTGAAAGAGAGTGGTGCTGTCTTAGTGAAAGAGAGTGATGCTGTATTAGTGAAAGAGAGTGGTGCTGTATTAGTGAAAGAGAGTGGTGCTGTATTAGTGAAAGAGAGTGGTGCTGTATTAGTGAAAGAGAGTGGTGCTGTATTAGTGAAAGAGAGTGGTGCTGTATTAGTGAAAGAGAGTGGTGCTGTATTAGTGAAAGAGAGTGGTGCTGTATTAGTGAAAGAGAGTGGTGCTGTCTTAGTGAAAGAGAGTGGTGCTGTATTAGTGAGAGTGGTGCTGTCTTAGTGAAAGAGAGTGGTGCTGTATTAGTGAAAGAGAGTGGTGCTGTATTAGTGAAAGAGAGTGTTGCTGTCTTAGTGAAAGAGAGTGGTGCTGTATTAGTGAAAGAGAGTGATGCTGTATTAGTGAGAGTGGTGCTGTCTTAGTGAAAGAGAGTGATGCTGTCTTAGTGAAAGAGAGTGGTGCTGTATTAGTGAGAGTGGTGCTGTCTTAGTGAAAGAGAGTGATGCTGTATTAGTGAAAGAGAGTGGTGCTGTATTAGTGAAAGAGAGTGATGCTGTATTAGTGAAAGAGAGTGGTGCTGTCTTAGAGAAAGAGAGTGGTGCTGTCTTAGTGAAAGAGAGTGATGCTGTATTAGTGAAAGAGAGTGATGCTGTCTTAGTGAAAGAGAGTGATGCTGTATTAGTGAAAGAGAGTGATGCTGTATTAGTGAAAGAGAGTGATGCTGTATTAGTGAAAGAGAGTGATGCTGTATTAGTGAAAGAGAGTGATGCTGTATTAGTGAAAGAGAGTGGTGCTGTATTAGTGAAAGAGAGTGGTGCTGTATTAGTGAAAGAGAGTGCTGCTGTCTTAGTGAAAGAGAGTGATGCTGTATTAGTGAAAGAGAGTGCTGCTGTATTAGTGAAAGAGAGTGGTGCTGTATTAGTGAAAGAGAGTGGTGCTGTATTAGTGAAAGAGAGTGGTGCTGTCTTAGTGAAAGAGAGTGGTGCTGTATTAGTGAAAGAGAGTGATGCTGTATTAGTGAAAGAGAGTGGTGCTGTCTTAGTGAAAGAGAGTGGTGCTGTATTAGTGAAAGAGAGTGATGCTGTATTAGTGAAAGAGAGTGGTGCTGTATTAGTGAAAGAGAGTGGTGCTGTATTAGTGAAAGAGAGTGGTGCTGTCTTAGTGAAAGAGAGTGATGCTGTATTAGTGAAAGAGAGTGGTGCTGTATTAGTGAAAGAGAGTGGTGCTGTATTAGTGAAAGAGAGTGGTGCTGTATTAGTGAAAGAGAGTGATGCTGTATTAGTGAAAGAGAGTGGTGCTGTATTAGTGAAAGAGAGTGGTGCTGTATTAGTAAAAGAGAGTGATGCTGTATTAGTGAAAGAGAGTGATGCTGTATTAGTGAAAGAGAGTGGTGCTGTATTAGTGAAAGAGAGTGGTGCTGTCTTAGTGAAAGAGAGTGGTGCTGTATTAGTGAAAGAGAGTGGTGCTGTCTTAGTGAAAGAGAGTGGTGCTGTATTAGTGAGAGTGGTGCTGTCTTAGTGAAAGAGAGTGGTGCTGTATTAGTGAAAGAGAGTGGTGCTGTATTAGTGAAAGAGAGTGGTGCTGTATTAGTGAAAGAGAGTGGTGCTGTATTAGTGAAAGAGAGTGGTGCTGTATTAGTGAAAGAGAGTGGTGCTGTATTAGTGAAAGAGAGTGGTGCTGTCTTAGTGAAAGAGAGTGGTGCTGTATTAGTGAGAGTGGTGCTGTATTAGTGAAAGAGAGTGGTGCTGTATTAGTGAAAGAGAGTGGTGCTGTATTAGTGAAAGAGAGTGATGCTGTGTTAGTGAAAGAGAGTGGTGCTGTCTTAGTGAAAGAGAGTGGTGCTGTATTAGTGAGAGTGGTGCTGTCTTAGTGAAAGAGAGTGGTGCTGTCTTAGTGAAAGAGAGTGGTGCTGTATTAGTGAAAGAGAGTGGTGCTGTCTTAGTGAAAGAGAGTGGTGCTGTATTAGTGAGAGTGGTGCTGTATTAGTGAAAGAGAGTGGTGCTGTCTTAGTGAAAGAGAGTGGTGCTGTATTAGTGAAAGAGAGTGGTGCTGTCTTAGTGAAAGAGAGTGGTGCTGTATTAGTGAGAGTGGTGCTGTCTTAGTGAAAGAGAGTGGTGCTGTATTAGTGAAAGTGGTGCTGTCTTAGTGAAAGAGAGTGATGCTGTATTAGTGAAAGTGGTGCTGTCTTAGTGAAAGAGAGTGGTGCTGTCTTAGTGAAAGAGAGTGATGCTGTATTAGTGAAAGAGAGTGGTGCTGTATTAGTGAAAGAGAGTGGTGCTGTATTAGTGAAAGAGAGTGATGCTGTCTTAGTGAAAGAGAGTGATGCTGTATTAGTGAAAGAGAGTGATGCTGTATTAGTGAAAGAGAGTGGTGCTGTATTAGTGAAAGAGAGTGATGCTGTATTAGTGAAAGAGAGTGGTGCTGTATTAGTGAAAGAGAGTGGTGCTGTATTAGTGAAAGAGAGTGGTGCTGTATTAGTGAAAGAGAGTGGTGCTGTATTAGTGAAAGAGAGTGGTGCTGTATTAGTGAAAGAGAGTGATGCTGTCTTAGTGAAAGAGAGTGGTGCTGTATTAGTGAAAGACAGTGGTGCTGTATTAGTGAAAGAGAGTGATGCTGTATTAGTGAAAGAGAGTGATGCTGTCTTAGTGAAAGAGAGTGGTGCTGTATTAGTGAAAGACAGTGGTGCTGTATTAGTGAAAGAGAGTGATGCTGTATTAGTGAAAGAGAGTGGTGCTGTATTAGTGAAAGAGAGTGATGCTGTGTTAGTGAAAGAGAGTGGTGCTGTATTAGTGAAAGAGAGTGATGCTGTGTTAGTGAAAGAGAGTGGTGCTGTATTAGTGAAAGAGAGTGATGCTGTGTTAGTGAAAGAGAGTGATGCTGTATTAGTGAAAGACAGTGATGCTGTATTAGTGAAAGAGAGTGGTGCTGTGTTAGTGAAAGAGAGTGGTGCTGTATTAGTGAAAGAGAGTGGTGCTGTATTAGTGAAAGACAGTGATGCTGTATTAGTGAAAGAGAGTGGTGCTGTGTTAGTGAAAGAGAGTGGTGCTGTATTAGTGAAAGAGAGTGATGCTGTATTAGTGAAAGAGAGTGGTGCTGTGTTAGTGAAAGAGAGTGATGCTGTGTTAGTGAAAGAGAGTGGTGCTGTATTAGTGAAAGAGAGTGATGCTGTGTTAGTGAAAGAGAGTGATGCTGTGTTAGTGAAAGAGAGTGGTGCTGTATTAGTGAAAGAGAGTGATGCTGTGTTAGTGAAAGAGAGTGATGCTGTATTAGTGAAAGAGAGTGATGCTGTCTTAGTGAAAGACAGTGGTGCTGTATTAGTGAAAGAGAGTGGTGCTGTATTAGTGAAAGAGAGTGATGCTGTATTAGTGAAAGAGAGTGATGCTGTGTTAGTGAAAGAGAGTGATGCTGTGTTAGTGAAAGAGAGTGATGCTGTGTTAGTGAAAGAGAGTGATGCTGTGTTAGTGAAAGAGAGTGATGCTGTGTTAGTGAAAGAGAGTGATGCTGTGTTAATGAAAGAGAGTGATGCTGTGTTAGTGAAAGAGAGTGATGCTGTGTTAGTGAAAGAGAGTGATGCTGTGTTAGTGAAAGAGAGTGATGCTGTGTTAGTGAAAGAGAGTGATGCTGTGTTAGTGAAAGAGAGTGGTGCTGTATTAGTGAAAGAGAGTGATGCTGTGTTAGTGAAAGAGAGTGATGCTGTGTTAGTGAAAGAGAGTGATGCTGTGTTAGTGAAAGAGAGTGATGCTGTGTTAGTGAAAGAGAGTGATGCTGTGTTAGTGAAAGAGAGTGATGCTGTGTTAGTGAAAGAGAGTGATGCTGTGTTAGTGAAAGAGAGTGATGCTGTGTTAGTGAAAGAGAGTGGTGCTGTATTAGTGAAAGAGAGTGGTGCTGTATTAGTGAAAGAGAGTGATGCTGTGTTAGTGAAAGAGAGTGATGCTGTGTTAGTGAAAGAGAGTGGTGCTGTGTTAGTGAAAGAGAGTGGTGCTGTATTAGTGAAAGAGAGTGATGCTGTGTTAGTGAAAGAGAGTGGTGCTGTATTAGTGAAAGAGAGTGATGCTGTATTAGTGAAAGAGAGTGGTGCTGTATTAGTGAAAGAGAGTGATGCTGTGTTAGTGAAAGAGAGTGGTGCTGTATTAGTGAAAGAGAGTGATGCTGTGTTAGTGAAAGAGAGTGGTGCTGTATTAGTGAAAGAGAGTGATGCTGTGTTAGTGAAAGAGAGTGGTGCTGTATTAGTGAAAGAGAGTGGTGCTGTATTAGTGAAAGAGAGTGATGCTGTATTAGTGAAAGAGAGTGATGCTGTGTTAGTGAAAGAGAGTGATGCTGTGTTAGTGAAAGAGAGTGGTGCTGTATTAGTGAAAGAGAGTGATGCTGTGTTAGTGAAAGAGAGTGATGCTGTGTTAGTGAAAGAGAGTGGTGCTGTATTAGTGAAAGAGAGTGATGCTGTGTTAGTGAAAGAGAGTGATGCTGTGTTAGTGAAAGAGAGTGATGCTGTGTTAGTGAAAGAGAGTGATGCTGTGTTAGTGAAAGAGAGTGATGCTGTGTTAGTGAAAGAGAGTGATGCTGTGTTAGTGAAAGAGAGTGATGCTGTATTAGTGAAAGAGAGTGATGCTGTGTTAGTGAAAGAGAGTGATGCTGTGTTAGTGAAAGAGAGTGATGCTGTGTTAGTGAAAGAGAGTGATGCTGTATTAGTGAAAGAGAGTGATGCTGTGTTAGTGAAAGAGAGTGATGCTGTGTTAGTGAAAGAGAGTGATGCTGTGTTAGTGAAAGAGAGTGATGCTGTGTTAGTGAAAGAGAGTGGTGCTGTATTAGTGAAAGAGAGTGGTGCTGTATTAGTGAAAGAGAGTGATGCTGTGTTAGTGAAAGAGAGTGATGCTGTGTTAGTGAAAGAGAGTGGTGCTGTGTTAGTGAAAGAGAGTGGTGCTGTATTAGTGAAAGAGAGTGATGCTGTGTTAGTGAAAGAGAGTGGTGCTGTATTAGTGAAAGAGAGTGATGCTGTATTAGTGAAAGAGAGTGGTGCTGTATTAGTGAAAGAGAGTGATGCTGTGTTAGTGAAAGAGAGTGGTGCTGTATTAGTGAAAGAGAGTGATGCTGTGTTAGTGAAAGAGAGTGGTGCTGTATTAGTGAAAGAGAGTGATGCTGTGTTAGTGAAAGAGAGTGGTGCTGTATTAGTGAAAGAGAGTGGTGCTGTATTAGTGAAAGAGAGTGATGCTGTATTAGTGAAAGAGAGTGATGCTGTATTAGTGAAAGAGAGTGGTGTTGTATTAGTGAAAGAGAGTGGTGCTGTATTAGTGAAAGAGAGTGGTGCTGTATTAGTGAAAGAGAGTGATGCTGTGTTAGTGAAAGAGAGTGATGCTGTATTAGTGAAAGAGAGTGGTGCTGTATTAGTGAAAGACAGTGGTGCTGTCTTAGTGAAAGAGAGTGATGCTGTATTAGTGAAAGAGAGTGATGCTGTATTAGTGAAAGAGAGTGGTTCTGTATTAGTGAAAGAGAGTGATGCTGTATTAGTGAAAGAGAGTGGTGCTGTATTAGTGAAAGACAGTGGTTCTGTATTAGTGAAAGAGAGTGATGCTGTATTAGTGAAAGAGAGTGGTGCTGTATTAGTGAAAGACAGTGGTTCTGTATTAGTGAAAGAGAGTGATGCTGTATTAGTGAAAGACAGTGGTTCTGTATTAGTGAAAGAGAGTGATGCTGTATTAGTGAAAGAGAGTGGTTCTGTATTAGTGAAAGAGAGTGATGCTGTATTAGTGAAAGACAGTGGTTCTGTATTAGTGAAAGAGAGTGATGCTGTATTAGTGAAAGAGAGTGGTTCTGTATTAGTGAAAGACAGTGGTTCTGTATTAGTGAAAGAGAGTGATGCTGTATTAGTGAAAGAGAGTGATGCTGTATTAGTGAAAGAGAGTGGTGCTGTATTAGTGAAAGAGAGTGATGCTGTATTAGTGAAAGAGAGTGATGCTGTATTAGTGAAAGAGAGTGGTGCTGTATTAGTGAAAGAGAGTGATGCTGTGTTAGTGAAAGAGAGTGGTGCTGTATTAGTGAAAGAGAGTGATGCTGTATTAGTGAAAGACAGTGGTGCTGTATTAGTGAAAGAGAGTGATGCTGTATTAGTGAAAGAGAGTGGTGCTGTATTAGTGAAAGAGAGTGATGCTGTATTAGTGAAAGACAGTGGTGCTGTATTAGTGAAAGAGAGTGATGCTGTGTTAGTGAAAGAGAGTGATGCTGTATTAGTGAAAGAGAGTGATGCTGTATTAGTGAAAGACAGTGGTGCTGTATTAGTGAAAGAGAGTGATGCTGTGTTAGTGAAAGAGAGTGATGCTGTATTAGTGAAAGAGAGTGATGCTGTATTAGTGAAAGAGAGTGATGCTTTATTAGTGAAAGAGAGTGATGCTGTATTAGTGAAAGAGAGTGATGCTGTATTAGTGAAAGAGAGTGGTGCTGTATTAGTGAAAGAGAGTGATGCTGTGTTAGTGAAAGAGAGTGGTGCTGTATTAGTGAAAGAGAGTGATGCTGTATTAGTGAAAGACAGTGGTGCTGTATTAGTGAAAGAGAGTGATGCTGTATTAGTGAAAGAGAGTGGTGCTGTATTAGTGAAAGAGAGTGATGCTGTATTAGTGAAAGAGAGTGATGCTGTATTAGTGAAAGAGAGTGATGCTGTATTAGTGAAAGAGAGTGGTGCTGTATTAGTGAAAGAGAGTGATGCTGTATTAGTGAAAGAGAGTGGTGCTGTATTAGTGAAAGAGAGTGATGCTGTGTTAGTGAAAGAGAGTGGTGCTGTATTAGTGAAAGAGAGTGATGCTGTGTTAGTGAAAGAGAGTGATGCTGTATTAGTGAAAGAGAGTGATGCTGTCTTAGTGAAAGAGAGTGATGCTGTATTAGTGAAAGAGAGTGATGCTGTATTAGTGAAAGAGAGTGATGCTGTCTTAGTGAAAGAGAGTGATGCTGTATTAGTGAAAGAGAGTGGTGCTGTATTAGTGAAAGAGAGTGATGCTGTCTTAGTGAAAGAGAGTGATGCTGTATTAGTGAAAGAGAGTGATGCTGTATTAGTGAAAGAGAGTGATGCTGTCTTAGTGAAAGAGAGTGATGCTGTATTAGTGAAAGAGAGTGGTGCTGTATTAGTGAAAGAGAGTGATGCTGTATTAGTGAAAGAGAGTGATGCTGTATTAGTGAAAGAGAGTGATGCTGTCTTAGTGAAAGAGAGTGATGCTGTATTAGTGAAAGAGAGTGATGCTGTCTTAGTGAAAGAGAGTGATGCTGTCTTAGTGAAAGAGAGTGATGCTGTCTTAGTGAAAGAGAGTGGTGCTGTATTAGTGAAAGAGAGTGGTGCTGTATTAGTGAAAGAGAGTGGTGCTGTATTAGTGAAAGACAGTGGTGCTGTCTTAGTGAAAGAGAGTGATGCTGTATTAGTGAAAGAGAGTGATGCTGTGTTAGTGAAAGACAGTGGTGCTGTCTTAGTGAAAGAGAGTGATGCTGTATTAGTGAAAGAGAGTGATGCTGTGTTAGTGAAAGACAGTGGTGCTGTATTAGTGAAAGAGAGTGGTGCTGTATTAGTGAAAGACAGTGGTGCTGTCTTAGTGAAAGAGAGTGATGCTGTATTAGTGAAAGAGAGTGGTGCTGTATTAGTGAAAGACAGTGGTGCTGTCTTAGTGAAAGAGAGTGATGCTGTATTAGTGAAAGAGAGTGGTGCTGTCTTAGTGAAAGAGAGTGGTGCTGTATTAGTGAGAGTGGTGCTGTCTCAGTGGAAGAGAGTGATGCTGTCTTAGTGAAAGAGAGTGGTGCTGTATTAGTGAAAGAGAGTGGTGCTGTATTAGTGAAAGACAGTGGTGCTGTCTTAGTGAAAGAGAGTGATGCTGTATTAGTGAAAGAGAGTGATGCTGTATTAGTGAAAGAGAGTGATGCTGTGTTAGTGAAAGACAGTGATGCTGTATTAGTGAAAGAGAGTGATGCTGTATTAGTGAAAGAGAGTGATGCTGTGTTAGTGAAAGACAGTGATGCTGTATTAGTGAAAGAGAGTGGTGCTGTCTTAGTGAAAGAGAGTGATGCTGTATTAGTGAAAGAGAGTGGTGCTGTATTAGTGAAAGACAGTGATGCTGTATTAGTGAAAGAGAGTGGTGCTGTCTTAGTGAAAGAGAGTGGTGCTGTATTAGTGAGAGTGGTGCTGTCTCAGTGGAAGAGAGTGATGCTGTCTTAGTGAAAGAGAGTGGTGCTGTATTAGTGAAAGAGAGTGGTGCTGTATTAGTGAAAGACAGTGGTGCTGTCTTAGTGAAAGAGAGTGATGCTGTATTAGTGAAAGAGAGTGGTGCTGTATTAGTGAAAGAGAGTGATGCTGTATTAGTGAAAGACAGTGGTGCTGTCTTAGTGAAAGAGAGTGATGCTGTCTTAGTGAAAGAGAGTGGTGCTGTATTAGTGAAAGAGAGTGATGCTGTATTAGTGAAAGAGAGTGGTGCTGTATTAGTGAAAGAGAGTGGTGCTGTCTTAGTGAAAGAGAGTGGTGCTGTCTTAGTGAAAGAGAGTGGTGCTGTCTTAGTGAAAGAGAGTGATGCTGTCTTAGTGAAAGAGACTGGTGCTGTATTAGTGAAAGAGAGTGATGCTGTATTAGTGAAAGAGAGTGGTGCTGTATTAGTGAAAGAGAGTGGTGCTGTCTTAGTGAAAGAGAGTGGTGCTGTCTTAGTGAAAGAGAGTGGTGCTGTCTTAGTGAAAGAGAGTGGTGCTGTATTAGTGAAAGAGAGTGGTGCTGTATTAGTGAAAGACAGTGGTGCTGTCTTAGTGAAAGAGAGTGGTGCTGTCTTAGTGAAAGAGAGTGATGCTGTCTTAGTGAAAGAGAGTGGTGCTGTATTAGTGAAAGAGAGTGATGCTGTATTAGTGAAAGAGAGTGGTGCTGTATTAGTGAAAGAGAGTGGTGCTGTCTTAGTGAAAGAGAGTGGTGCTGTCTTAGTGAAAGAGAGTGATGCTGTATTAGTGAAAGAGAGTGATGCTGTATTAGTGAAAGAGAGTGGTGCTGTCTTAGTGAAAGAGAGTGGTGCTGTATTAGTGAAAGAGAGTGGTGCTGTATTAGTGAAAGAGAGTGATGCTGTATTAGTGAAAGAGAGTGGTGCTGTCTTAGTGAAAGAGAGTGGTGCTGTCTTAGTGAAAGAGAGTGATGCTGTATTAGTGAAAGAGAGTGGTGCTGTCTTAGTGAAAGAGAGTGGTGCTGTATTAGTGAAAGAGAGTGATGCTGTATTAGTGAAAGAGAGTGGTGCTGTCTTAGTGAAAGAGAGTGGTGCTGTCTTAGTGAAAGAGAGTGATGCTGTATTAGTGAAAGAGAGTGATGCTGTATTAGTGAAAGAGAGTGGTGCTGTATTAGTGAAAGAGAGTGGTGCTGTCTTAGTGAAAGAGAGTGGTGCTGTCTTAGTGAAAGAGAGTGATGCTGTATTAGTGAAAGAGAGTGATGCTGTATTAGTGAAAGAGAGTGGTGCTGTATTAGTGAAAGACAGTGGTGCTGTCTTAGTGAAAGAGAGTGGTGCTGTCTTAGTGAAAGAGAGTGATGCTGTATTAGTGAAAGAGAGTGATGCTGTATTAGTGAAAGAGAGTGGTGCTGTATTAGTGAAAGAGAGTGATGCTGTATTAGTGAAAGAGAGTGATGCTGTATTAGTGAAAGAGAGTGGTGCTGTATTAGTGAAAGACAGTGGTGCTGTCTTAGTGAAAGACAGTGGTGCTGTCTTAGTGAAAGAGAGTGGTGCTGTATTAGTGAAAGACAGTGGTGCTGTCTTAGTGAAAGAGAGTGATGCTGTCTTAGTGAAAGAGAGTGATGCTGTATTAGTGAAAGAGAGTGATGCTGTATTAGTGAAAGAGAGTGGTGCTGTATTAGTGAAAGACAGTGGTGCTGTCTTAGTGAAAGACAGTGGTGCTGTCTTAGTGAAAGAGAGTGGTGCTGTATTAGTGAAAGACAGTGGTGCTGTCTTAGTGAAAGAGAGTGATGCTGTCTTAGTGAAAGAGAGTGATGCTGTATTAGTGAGAGTGGTGCTGTCTCAGTGGAAGAGAGTGATGCTGTCTTAGTGAAAGAGAGTGGTGCTGTCTTAGTGAAAGAGAGTAGTGCTGTATTAGTGAGAGTGGTGCTGTATTAGTGAAAGAGAGTGATGCTGTCTTAGTGAAAGAGAGTGGTGCTGTCTTAGTGAAAGAGAGTGGTGCTGTATTAGTGAAAGAGAGTGATGCTGTCTTAGTGAAAGAGAGTGGTGCTGTCTTAGTGAAAGAGAGTGGTGCTGTATTAGTGAGAGTGGTGCTGTATTAGTGAAAGAGAGTGGTGCTGTCTTAGTGAGAGTGGTGCTGTCTCAGTGGAAGAGGGAGAGGGTGGACAAGTGGACAAAGACCGACAAAACACTCAGCTCTAGTGATGTTACCAGGTATTTTTACTCAGTAAATGGATAATGAAAAACACACTCGATAAATTAAAGTGGATATACAACTGAGCTCAAAAGCTGAACTCAAAAGCACATGTGTTACGGAACAAGCTTTGCATGAGAGATTTTTATTGGAACAGGGAATCTACGTTCATGTATCTGTACATTTTGACGTTCAACTAAAGACTTTAAAAACTGGTGAATATAACAAATGAATAAAGTCAATGGCTTTATCAGTCCAGTTTAGATAAATATAAATAAGTGTTATTTGTGTGTCTTACTGACCTACTACTGTTGTTCCATCGTTGACTCACTCGGATAATACATGATAGGGCCCCCGTGGCCTAGCTGGCAAAGCTCTCGCTTCACACGCTGATGGCCCGGGTTCGATTCCCGGCGGGGTGGAAAAATTTCGACACGTTTTCTTACACCTGGTGTCCTGTTCACCTAGTAGCAAATAGGTACCTGGGTGTTAGTCGACTGGTGTGGGTCGCATCCTGGGGGACAAAATTGAGGACCCAAATGGAAATAGGTTAGACAGTCCTCGATGACGCACTGACTTTCTTGGGTTATTCTGGGTGGCTAACCCTCCAGGGTTAAAAATCCGTACGAAATATTATCTTATCTTATCGTCCTTAATCTAGCCAGAAGTAGAAGGTTCTTCTGAGTAGAACACCTCATTGTGAACCTCATTCAGAAGACTGAAGGTAGCGAGAATGGACCAAGAAATAGAGCTCTACAACTTCAGCCAGAAACAATCAGGAACAGACTTCAACATACACAAGCGCACACGCGCGCCTCAAAGTTATTTATGACAAGGTCGTCTTTCACAAAAGTTGGGTTTAACGTTGTGATGTTATGTTGTGGAAACCGAACTCTCGTCCCATTGTTTACTGTGTAATCTTTGCTGAACTGTGAAATTAACTTTTACAACTGGGGTGGTCAGCGACTCTGGCTCTCTCTCTCTCTCTCTGTCTCTCTTCTCACTCTCTCTGTCTGTCTGTCTCTCTCCCTCCCTCCCTCCCTCCCTCTCTCTCTCTCTCTCTCTCTCTCTCTCTCTCTCTCTCTCTCTCTCTCTCTCTCTCTCTCTCTCTCTCTCTCTCTCTCTCTCTCTCTCTCTCTTTCTCTCTCTCTCTCTCTCTCTCTTCGTACTCTTTTTTTTACACAAGGTTTGACAAGTCTCTCTCTTTCTCTCTTTTTTTTTACACAGGGTTTGACAAGGTTAGGTTATGGATCCCTAACTTTATTGACAAGCTATTGACAAGTTAAGGTTTCCTAACTTTATTGACAAGCTAGGAGCTGTTACCTACATCAGCTCATCTCTTTCTTTCTCTCTCTCTCTCTCTCTCTCTCTCTCTCTCTCTCTCTCTCTCTCTCTCTCTCTCTCTCTTTCTCTCTCCCATTTGTAAATTATCCTCGTAAAAAAACAATAGTCACTTGAAGCTGTAGACCCGTGTGGGGTCACAAAGCGGCGGTGGAAGTGGTAGGTAATCAGATTTGATCCAAGAAAGGGGAGTTCTAATTCCTTGGATCAGGAGCTCCTCAAACGCATCAAGGAACCCCACTTCCCGTCCTCTTAAAAACGAATTAATAAGATTTCTGTTATTGTTTCCGTAACTCACTCTTGTATGTACTAAAATGTTGAGGTATTGTACTCTGTATGATGTACTCTATATGATGTACTCTGTATGATGTACTCTATATGATGTACTCTGTATGATGTACTGTGTATAATGTACTCAGTATCATGTAGTCTCTATATGCGCTCAAGATTATATATTCTCTATCATGTTCTCTTTAAGACAAAAATTTATTATTTATAATGTAATAATAATAATAATAATAATAATAATAATAATAATAATAATAATAATAATAATAATAATAATAATGATGATGATAATAATAATAATAATGATAATAATAATCGTAATAATAATAAAAATATCACTTATCATACATAGTTATACGTAGCATCAAATAATATACAGCAGGTATAACACATAACACATAATAACACATAACACATGTTTAACACGTAATATACACGACTCAACTCCCAGGCTGTCACAAAGAAATGTTCCAGTTCCTTAACTCACATATTAAATCATTTGAAGACATTTCGATCCTCCGTGTACCATTATCAAGTCACAATTTGTATAGTTTAACACAAATACAAGAAATTATAACACCGCTTAAGGCATGCAGTAAATCACTGAATTTCTGGGGAAAGTAGAGAAAGTACGAGAGAGAGAGAGAGAGAAAGAGAGGGGAAAAAAAGAGAGAAAAAATGGGTTCGTAGTGTCATTTTTAACCGTCAATCATTTCCGTCCACGTGAAATTTTAATTTCTTTCCCAGAGGAACCAAGGCAAAAATATTTTCTTCCCGCAGTTTTTATTAAATTTATATCTATTATTTTCTGTCAGGTATATGCATAGAGGAATGAGTCGTGCGAATATTTTCTTTCAGTCCTGTATATGAAAGTCTTTTAAAAATGCGGAAATAAGATAAAACGCGAAAAATTTCAGGCATATATTGAAAAATGACTTGAACGATTTTTTTCTGACTTTGGAGAGGTTATCAAAATATAAAAAGTCGAGAAATTGAAGAAATACGTTTATGGAATGGGTTACTAAAGTATATTGAACCTTACATGATCAGTAATAATTTACAACGAGACAGAAACTCAAAAGATTGATTGATCTGTATATTTCGATCCCCTTCCGGGGTCCTCTTCAGCAGAGGATCCCAGAAGGGGGTCGAAATATACTCAGTCTCCTGCGTGTTATTACTGATCACAGAGGAATGTGTGTTATTACTGATCACAGAGGAATGTGTGTTATTACTGATCACAGAGGAATGTGTGTTATTACTGATCACAGAGGAATGTGTGTTATTACTGATCACAGAGGAATGTGTGTTATTACTGATCACAGAGGAATGTGTGTTATTACTGATCACAGAGGAATGTGTGTTATTACTGATCACAGAGGAATGTGTGTTATTACTGATCACAGAGGAATGTGTGTTATTACTGATCACAGAGGAATGTGTGTTATTACTGATCACAGAGGAATGTGTGTTATTACTGATCACAGAGGAATGTGTGTTATTACTGATCACAGAGGAATGTGTGTTATTACTGATCACAGAGGTATGTGTGTTATTACTGATCACAGAGGAATGTGTGTTATTACTGATCACAGAGGAATGTGTGTTATTACTGATCACAGAGGAATGTGTGTTATTACTGATCACAGAGGAATAAGTTGTGCGAGTATTTTATTTCGTTCCTAAATGTACACGAGTTACGAAGATACAGCAATACGAAAAATATACCAGAAAAATACAAATCTCCGATTTTATACTTCCGAATAGAATATGCTCATGTTCCTGACGGTAACTCTATGACCCACTCTAACATTGGTAAATGTCAGCAAAATTGGTTGGAAACTCATCCTTGTAACCCCGAGGGAACTAGTAACTCGCCAGCTAGAGATGATCCAACCCTCTCACTTCACCCACACTAAAATGCTTTAAGCCAGAGTTTGCAGGCTTAGCTTAGAAAGCAATAAGTCACGTGTTAATTTATACTTTTAATACACCGATCGTCTCCCTCCATGGTAAGGTGACCCGATAAAGAAGAATCACTTACACTTTTGCACACTCTATTACTATCTTGCGAGAAGTGTACACCCGTTCAGAGTGCAGGCACTACACGTCCCACCTCCAGGACTGATCAAGTCTGGCTCATGGCTTTTCCATGAATCTCTTGATTAAATGTTACCTTGCTCACACTTCATTAAATGTTACCTTGCTCACACTTCATTTAATGTTACCTTGCTCACACTTCATTAAATGTTACCTTGCTCACACTTCATTAAATGTTACCTTGCTCACACTTCATTAAATGTTACCTTGCTCACACTTCATTAAATGTTACCTTGCTCACACTTCATTATATGTTACCTTGCTCACACTTCATTAAATGTTACCTTGCTCACACTTCATTAAATGTTACCTTGCTCACACTTCATTAAATGTTACCTTGCTCACACTTCATTATATGTTACCTTGCTCACACTTCATTAAATGTTACCTTGCTCACACTTCATTAAATGTTACGTTGCTCACACTTCATTAAATGTTACCTTGCTCACACTTCATTAAATGTTACGTTGCTCACACTTCATTAAATGTTACCTTGCTCACACTTCATTATATGTTACCTTGCTCACACTTCATTAAATGTTACCTTGCTCACACTTCATTAAATGTTACCTTGCTCACACTTCATTAAATGTTACCTTGCTCACACTTCATTAAATGTTACCTTGCTCACACTTCATTATATGTTACCTTGCTCGCACTTCATTAAATGTTACCTTGCTCACACTTCATTATATGTTACCTTGCTCACACTTCATTAAATGTTACCTTGCTCACACTTCATTAAATGTCACCTTGCTCACACTTCATTAAATGTTACCTTGCTCACACTTCATTAAATGTTACCTTGCTCACACTTCATTAAATGTTACCTTGCTCACACTTCATTATATGTTACCTTGCTCACACTCCAACACCACGTAGAGACATAAACACCTCCTGCCTCTGAATTAACACCAAGAAACATAATTGCTTTAAGCTAAACAATTTTAACTTGATTTACGTTGACCAAAGTATATTACTATGTAACACACTAGAAAAACAGAGTTACATATTATAACATAATATAACATTATTCAACATATTTTAACAACGCCTGAAATGTTAGAGCATTATATAAACACTATAAAATAATTCAATGCTGAACACTGCAAAACAATATAACACATAACACACCATACAACACAGAGTATTAAAACACCCTGTAACACTGCAATACACATTATGAGAGTACAACAAAGTAAAAAAGTACAACACAGCATTGTACAATACAACACGTTACAATACATTACTGTATAGCAGTACAACACATTGCAACACAGTATAGGAGTACAACACATTGCAACACAGTATAGGAGTACAACACATTGCAACACAGTATAACAGTACAACACATTGCAACATAGTTTAACAGTACAACACATTGAAATACAGTATAGGAGTACAACACATTGCAACACAGTATAGGAGTACAACACATTGCAACACAGTATAGGAGTACAACACATTGCAACACAGTATAACAGTACAACACATTGCAACACAGTATAACAGTACAACACATTGAAATGCAGTATAGGAGTACAACACATTGCAACATAGTATAACAGTGCAACACAGTATAACAGTACAACACATTGCAACACAGTATAACAGTACAACACATTGCAACATAGTTTAACAGTACAACACATTGAAATACAGTATAGGAGTACAACACATTGCAACATAGTATAACAGTGCAACACAGTATAACAGTACAACACATTGAAATACAGTATAGGAGTACAACACATTGCAACATAGTTTAACAGTACAACACATTGAAATACAGTATAGGAGTACAACACATTGCAACATAGTATAACAGTGCAACACAGTATAACAGTACAACACATTGAAATACAGTATAGGAGTACAACACATTGCAACATAGTATAAGAGTGCAACACAGTATAACAGTACAACACATTGCAACACAGTATAACAGTACAACACATTGCAACATAGTTTAACAGTACAACACATTGCAACACAGTATAACAGTACAACACATTGCAACACAGTATAACAGTACAACACATTGCAACATAGTTTAACAGTACAACACATTGCAACACAGTATAACAGTACACCACATTGCAACACAGTATAACAGTACAACACATTGCAACATAGTTTAACAGTAAAACACATTGCAACAAAGTTTAACAGTACAACACATTGCAACATAGTTCAACAGTACAACACATTGGAATACATTGCAACAGTGCAACACATTGCAAAATACTATAACAGTGCAACACAGTATAACAGTACAACACATTGCAACACAGTATAACAGTACAACACATTGCAACACAGTATAACAGTACAACACATTGCAACATAGTTTAACAGTACAACACATTGCAACACAGTATAACAGTACAACACATTGCAACATAGTTCAACAGTACAACACATTGCAACACAGTATAACAGTACAACACATTGCAACATAGTTCAACAGTACAACACAGTATAACAGTACAACACATTGCAATACATTGCAACAGTGCAACACATTGCAACATACTATAACAGTGCAACACATTGTAAGAGGACAACACATTGTAACACAGTATAACAATACAACACACTGCAACACAGTATAACAGTACAACACCTTACAATATAGTATAAGAAGACAAACCAATATAACACAGTATAACACAGTGTAACACAATATAACACAGCACAAAGCAGTACAACACAGTATATCACAATATAACACAGTAAAGCTCAAAAGTATAGTATAACACCATATAACAGAGTACAACAGAGTACAACAGAGTACAACACAGCGTAACACTGTAAAAGACTCTACAGTACGTTTTAACCTCAGTATAACACATTGCAGTATATCTCAATACATATATAGCAAAATATACCGTAATTTATTATATAGCCGAGTATAACAGAGAACAGAAGAGTATAACGCAGTGCAGGAGTGTATACATCAGCAGTATCTCAAAGGCGTATCCTTTATTAATAAAATTAAAAATATATATATATATGAACATCTGTGGGCAACAGTTTAAACAATTAAGTGATTACTAAACTTTATTTACCCATTTAAATGTCACTCCTTGAATGATAAGTTTTACGTATCAGAAACTAAATGGCGAAATTTAATGACGAGGTTTAAATGGCAGTTTCAATAACTATTATTAAAAAAACCCGACTTTAAAAGCCAGAGTTTAAATGTCAAAGAACAATTACTTGGCGCAAATGTCGCTATTTGATATCTGATTTAAATGGCCTTGAATGGAGGGAATTAAAGCAAGTAGTTTTTAAAGGGGAAACGTAAATAAAAGTCAGATTCGTGAGTATCTTTGTTATTGAGACGGACGCACAGGGCCGAACCTCAGATGATTATATAATAATTGTGGTAATATTATATATTGTTGTCATTTGTATTAACATTTGAGATTTTATTTTTAGTTTACAATTTTATAGTAAGTTAATAGAGTTATTTGATATGAATTCATGCTACTTTACGCTAATTTAATTTGATGAAGCCATGGTTGTGCTATCTGTATTGAAGCTCCGGGTAATATTTTGAGAGAGAGAGAGAGAGAAAGAGAGAGAGAGAGAGAGAGAGAGTAGATTTTGAGAGAGAGAGAGAGAGAGAGAGAGAGAGAGAGAGAGAGAGAGAGAGAGAGAGAGAGAGAGAGAGAGAGAGAGAGAGAGAGAGAGAGAGAGAGAGAGAGAGAGAGAGAGAGAGAGAGAGAGAGAGAGAGAGAGTTAGTTTCTTGGTTTGCCTGCCCCCCTCTCATCTGCGACTGCTTGACAGAGTAGAGAACAGAGCAAGACGTCTCATCTCTCGCCTGGACGCATCCTGGATAGATCTGTCATTTCAGCAGAGCCTTCAACATAGGAGGGATGTGGGTGGCCTTACTGTTACGTACAAGGCCAACATTGTCAAAGTACCACACTTGGATCCACTTCGAGGACAGCGTGAAGCAAGCTTCTATACCACAAGACGGGCACAAAGCAGCAACTTCACTCTGGCTGTACCCTTCTCCAGAACATCACTCCATCTGAGATCATATATACCCCGGATGACTCGAGTATGGAACACATTCGTACAGCATAATGATGTCAACGAGATAACGTCAGTTGATCAAATGAAAATGCTGGCCCATAGATGGCTCCAACTTCATCCTGTTCCCTACTTGTATGTCTCATAACAATAAAAATGCTTTCAAATAAGCTGATGTAGGTAACAGCTCTTAGCTTGTCAATAAAGTTAGGAATCCTTAACCTGTAAATAGCTGGTTAATAAAGCTAGGGATCCTTAACCTTGTCGAACCCTGTGTAAAAAAAAAGAAAAGAGAGAGAGAGAGAGAGAGAGAGAGAGAGAGAGAGAGAGAGAGAGAGAGAGAGAGAGAGAGAGAGAGAGAGAGAGAGAGATAGATCTGTCATTTCAGCAGAGCCTTCAACATAGGAGGGAAGTGGGTGGCCTTACTGTTATGTACAAGGCCAATATTGTCAAAATACCACACTTGGATCCACTTCGAGGACAGCGTGAAACAAGCTTTTATGCCACAAGACGGGCAGAAAGCAGCAACTTCACTCTGGCTGTACCCTTCTCCAGAACATCACTCCATCTGAGATCATACATACCCAGGATGACTCGAGTATGGAACACATTCGTACAGCATAATGATGTCAACGAGATAACGTCAGTTGATCAAATGAAAATGCTGGCCCACAGATGGCTCCAACTTCATCCTGTTCCCTACTTGTAAATAGCTGTCAATAAAGCTAGGGATCCTTAACCTTGTCAAACCCTGTGTAGAGAGAGAGAGAGAGAGAGAGAGCCTACTCATATCTCTGGCTCCTCCCTTGACCCAGTAGTGAGTGATCTGGCAGAAGGCATAGTCACTTGTCAACCCCTCGGCTACGTTGGATCGTCTGACCACAAGGCTGTTTTTACGACACTTAAGATCCCAACAGAACGAGGTGAGGAGTCCACACGCACAACCTGGCTATGGGAAAGAGGTAATTGGCCAGCCCTTCGCTCTGAGCTCGCCACCACCGATTGGAATGCTCTTCTCCAAGGGGATGTTGACAACCAAGTGAAAGCCTTCACTGGACACATCCTTAACCTACAAGAACACATTCCTCACCGGCAATATGTGACGAAGCCTACAGATCAGCCTTGGTTTGGCTAACGTTGTAGAGAGGCTGCTACTGCTAAGTACAAAGCATGGCGAAGGTATAAGAGACATCCTACCACCTATAACAGGAACTTGCACATGCAAGCCTGTAGGCATATGGGTGACGTTCAAAAGTGGGCCATTGCTAAATGGGAGGTGGACACTAAAAGAAAGCTAGCATCAGGTAGGGTAGGCTCCAAAACCTGGTGGTCCCTGGTCAAGGACAGACAAGGTTATCTGCCTGATGAACTCATTCCACCTCTAAATCGACAGGATGGGACCACCTCTACTAGTAGTCAAGAGAAGGCGGACCTCTTTGCTGAACACTTTGCTACCGAAATGCAAGTTCCTGATCCAGCAAGGGACCCTCCTTGGCTAGCTGCAAGAACTGTGTCAAAACTGTCAGTGGTGACAATAAGGCAGGAGGAGGTGCATTTCCTTCTTAAATCGCTTGATCAAGAAAAGGCTGTGGGCCCAGACAAGTTGAGCCCAAGATTGTTGAGAAGATGTCAGACCAGCTAGCAGCACCTCTAACTTGCATCTTTCAGCACTGCCTAGTACAGTGTAAATGGCCCTCTCTATGGAAAGAGGCAAATGTAGTCCCTGTTCACAAAAAGAAGAGCAGAGCAGAAATCAGCAACTACAGACCAGTGTCTCCTCCGTCAATCACTGGTAAGATCCTTGAGACAATAATCTCAAGACAAATGACAGAGTTTTTTGACTACCACTCACTACTTTGTGATCGTCAATATGGTTTCAGGAAAGGTTACTCTGCTGCTGATCTGTTGTTAAACCTCTCCACTAAGTGGCACCAGTCACTGGATGAATCCAAAGTCAGCTGTGTGGTAGCACTGGACATTGCTGGCGCTTTCGACCGGGTGTGGCACCAGGGCGTCTTAGCAAAACTTCAAGCACTGGGAATTGCAGGCTCTACGCTATGTCTCCTCAGTGATTACCTTCATGGTAGATCTCTAAGTGTAGTTCTCACTGGAACGGAACCAGCAAGACATCCTATTGGGGCAAGTGTTCCACAAGGAAGCGTGCTGGGTCCATTGTTATGGAATGTCTACTTCAACGACCTTCTTCATCTCATCCCAGAATCACATGCATATGCAGACGACTGTACACTGACATTCAATTATCCAAGAGAAGAAATGCCAGCTGCTCTAAGCTACATCAATCACCAGCTGAGAGCTATATCAGCTTGGGGAAATAGATGGCAAGTAACATTTGCACCTGAGAAAACGCAAATGATGATCGTCTCTAGGCACCATGATGGTAATGCTGGTGCAGTAGTAAGGATGAATGGGAGGGTGTTGGCACCTGGAGAAGAAGTTGATATCCTTGGGGTAAAATTTGACTCCAAACTAACCATGAAGAACCATGTTGTAAATCTTGCAAACAAGGCAGCCAGGAAGCTTACAGCACTTCGCCGTATCTCGCATCTGCTTGACAGTAGGGGTTGCAAGATCCTGTACGAGGCGCAAGTACGCTCACACCTTGAGTATGCTCCACTTTCTTGGTTTGCCTGCCCTCCCTCTCATCTGCGACTGTTTGACAGAGTAGAGAAAAGAGCAAGACGTCTCATCTCTCGCCTGGACCCATCCTGGATAGATCTGTCATTTCAGCAGAGCCTTCAACATAGGAGGGATGTGGGTGGCCTTACTGTTATGTACAAGGCCAATATTGTCAAAATACCACACTTGGATGCACTTCGAGGACAGCGTGAAACAAGCTTTTATGCCACAAGACGGGCACAAAGCAGCAACTTCACTCTAGCTGTACCCTTCTCCAGAACATCACTCCATCTGAGATCATACATACCCAGGATGACTCGAGTATGGAACACATTCGTACAGCATAATGATGTCAACGAGATAAAGTCAGTTGATCAAATGAAAATGCTGGCCCACAGATGGCTCCAACTTCATCCTGTTCCCTACTTGTATGTCTCATAACAATAAAAATGCTTTCAAATGAGCTGATGTAGGTAACAGTTCTTAGCTTGTCAATAAAGTTAGGAATCCTTAACCTGTAAATAGCTGGTTAATGAAGCTAGGGATCCTTAACCTTGTCGAACCCTGTGTCAAAAACAAGAAAAGAGAGAGAGAGAGAGAGAGAGAGAGAGACTCAATGAAGGTACTAATAGTAATAGTAGTAGTAATAATAATAATAATAATAATAATAATAATAATAATAATAATAATAATAATAATAATAGTAATAGTAGTAGTAATAATAATAATAATAATAATAATAATAATAATAATAATAATAATAATAATAATAATAATAATAATAATAATAATAATTATAGTAGTAGTAATAATAATTATTTTTATTAATATAATTATTATTACTTTTATTTTTATTGTTTGAAAGAAATATAAACAAGGACTAATCTATTATTACCATGCCTCCGCCAACCCCCCCCCCCTGCCCCCCCCCAAACAAACTCAAGCGAGATTCGTTTCGGGACAAATATGCAATTGAAAAATCATTTTAATGGTGGCTGCATTCAGGGTAATATATTCAAATGTATGCTAAAACCATTTTTTTCTTACCTGGAAGGAGAATTAGATTTTCCTTGCATGTGAATGTGGCTGGAGTGTAAGGTACACAGACGGTTTATTATGTGATGTGAGTGTCAGCGTGAAATACCGGGAGAATTGTAACATTAAGATTTCTATCTTCTGGCGATTTTGTTTTGGGAATTTTGGTGTATGATACTCATCTATTTTGTATTGTTAGGTTTAAATTTCTTTCATTTATTAATGTTAGTTGTTATTGGGGAGGGGGGGGTGGACCGGTAAGCCAGTGGAAGGTCTCTGTTAGATGAACAAAGTCTCTAATGGCGGTCATCATAAGACTAAGATCCGCGTCAGGAAACAACTCTCTTATTTACGTAACCTAAGTTACTGTCTATTATACTAAAAATAACGAGAAGTTAGTAAACAAGTAGTATGGGAGACATATACCACTCGACATGGACCTTAATTATGCTAAAGTACATAAAGTACATAAACCTCTGAAACTGTCTGAGAGATCTGATAAATATTTGTAGCAAAACACCAAGAATTCTTAAAAATCTCCTCAAAACACCGACTTATCCTGGTAAATTCCTAAAGGGAACCCACTAAAATGCCTTGAGAAGAACTGAGAGTTCTCCACTTTTCTTATCTCTTTAGGGGAAATTAAATTTGCTTCCCTGTTGAAAGTTATATATTTAGTATTTAAAACAAACTCACTGATAGCGCTAATCCCGTAAGGGTCATTTAGCACCGTGATATATTTCGTAATTTTCACCGAACTCATTTGGACCATTTTAAATACATAAGCGTAAAGTCTGCTGCCAGCCATCTGCTTGGTTGGTTAATTAGGTTTAAAGCTTATATTGACCTCACGAGGGTCATTAAGACTGCATATAACTTATTCAGGATTAAAGTAAACTAAAAGTATATACATTGAGAAATATACCTCTCGGTATATCAACAACAATTGTAATCCTTCAATCGGTTTTTTTTTTCAATTTTTTCTACAATCTCATTTTCGTAAAACTTTGAATTATGTGTATATTCCTTTACATACACATTACTGTATTGTATTAAAACTCATCACACTCCATGTAACTTTTTTCAAATATATAACTTTTGTATTTATTAAATTCCCAACAAAACAGAAAGTTTTGTATAAATATTTCATGTTTTTATTCCTCAAATGTTTATATTATCCTTGTAATGTTTACACTGGTTCTTGATACTTGAAATGTAATCACATAATTGTGTTACATTTGCTCTAATTTGTTACACTTATATTTACATTATCATAAAAGGAGAATGTGTTTTCACATTTGCGTAATGTCTCGTGTATAATAAATGAATTCATAACCTTTTTTTTTCTTTTTTCTTTTTTTTTCTCGCTCTATTTGAAATACAAATTGCTCTGTGAGAAGCAGTAACGTCCATGTAACAGCGACTCCAACCCTACACAATGAAATATTTATTAATCTAATACCCTAATACTTACGAAATATTTACAAACTTAATACTTAATACCCTCATTACCCTTGAAAAGTCTTTGCTGAAGCAGACGTTAATATCCCAGTGCCTGGAGTTTACCTGGTGAAGGTTTCAGGGGTCAACGCCCCCGCGGTTCGGTCTGAGACCAGGCCTCATGAAGGAACTTCGTCTTATGTGATGGTATTCTTAATAAAAATAACTTTTAAATACTCACTTTGTAACTACAATTTCTTAAGTTCATATGTGTTCAACACGTATGAACTTAAAAATGTTCAATTAGAAAAATGAAAAATAAGTTGGGTATTTCTGACAAGAACTGATAAAACCTAAGACTTTTAAAAGCTTTGAGAATTCTTGGAAAAGCCTTAGAAGCCTCATTAAGCCTCTGGAAGCTTAGAAAATTACAAGGACCGTACGTAAACCTCAAAGCATTAAAAATTACAGAGAAGACAATATTAACCCCTGGGAAGCTTTGCAAATTTCTTCGAAGCATTTCTCAGAATCAGCAATGAGCTAAAAGAAGACGGGTAGCGTCGACGGAAGAAGTCATACATCTAAAAAAGTCTCGAGGACATTTTAGAACCTTCTTTAAACTTTCTAGAATCTCAGAAAAAACCTTAAAAGCGTTGAAATTCCCTCTAAGCTCCAGAAATACATAAGCCCTAGGATGGCTAGGAGCCCTAGGATTCCCGAGGAATCCCCTAAGGCATCGAAAATTCCCTAGGCTTCTCGGCAGACATACACAGAACCCATGTGTGTCAGAAAAGACTTTTCGAAATTACCCACGAGGACGTGGCGCAGCCTAGCAGCTTATGACATCAAACTGAGAAAGGCAGTCATAATACTTTCTACGTACATATTTCATTCTTTCCTGGGGTCGGACTGTGTATTATAAGACATGTGTACTGTGATGTAAAGTTCGCAGGTTCATGACCTGTTCTAGTCGCGAATTGTTACGCATACATCCATACTATATATATATATATATATATATATATATATATATATATATATATATATATATATATATATATATATATATATATATATGAGTGTGTGTGTGTGTTTCTTGCCGAATAGGTGAATTTGGTCAATTAGCAAAAATTCATTTAAAATTAAGTCTTTTCTAAAATTTTCTTTTCTACGCTTAAAGATATATATTTTTTCATTTATGTTAATGTAAAACTTAATAATTTGGTACTAATAGAACCTTAGAAAACTTACTTAAAGTTATTACAACAATCGCAATTTAATTTAACCCAATCCAACTAAATGTATTTCAGATAACTTTACAATATTTTAATAATAAACAAAGACAATGAAATCTATTTTTTTTTCGTTAGGTTCAGAATGATTTTTGCGAAATTATTACATACGCAAATTTTCTCTTGACTTATTCGGCAAGAAGAGCGTTTGGCAAGTTTTACCTATTTGGCACGACATATTATATATATATATATATATATATATATATATATATATATATATATATATATATATATATATATATATATATATATATATATATATATATAATATATATATATATACATATATATATATATATATATATATATATATATATATATATATATATATATATATATATATATATATATATATATATACATACATACATACATACATACATATGCATAGATATTTAATAAAAAAATTGTGAAATTTCAAACGCTGTTGTGCTTTCTCAGAGAGAGAGAGAGAGAGAGAGAGAGAGAGAGAGAGAGAGAGAGAGAGAGAGAACATTAGTCAGTCAGGCGTCATTACCACAGGTCTTAGTGATCATTTCATCATTTACTGCACCAGGAAAATCACTAGGGATAGGATAGGCCTACACAGGACAATAAAAATGAGGTCAACTAGAAACTACAGTAAAGAAACACTGGTAAATAGGCTACACAATTGTGACTGGACAGAGATAACAAGTTGCACGGACGTAAACGATGCCTGGGAAAAATTCAAAACAATGTTCACTACCATCCTTGATAATATTGCACCAGTTAAAGAGGTTAGGATTAAACGAAGAACTGAACCCTGGATGAATACTGAGATATTAGATAATATGAAATTCAGAGACCAGCTGCTAAAAAGATTTAAAGCAAACAGACAGGATATTGCAGCACTAAATTAATTCCAAAGGGTGAGGAACAGAGTACAGAGACTTATAAAAGGAGCAAAGGCAAAGCACTGTTGCTCAAAAATTGAAGAGTATAAGCATAACCCCAGAAAGCTCTGGCAACAACTAAAACAGTTGGGGTATAGCCATAAGCCAGTAGATAGGTCTAACATAGTACTCACTATCGATAATGAGGTATGCCACGAAACATCTAAGGTGGCAAATTGCTTTAATTCCTACTACACATCTGTTGCATCAACACTAGTAAGTAAACTACCAGCTGCATCAAATACCTTTAACACAGACTCTGATAAGTTTCAAACATACTATACCAATAAAGGGGAAACCCCAAACAGTTGCCAACTAGTAAGTGTATCTCATGACTTTATTCAAAAAGAACTAAGCAGGTTAAACCCAACTAAGAGCACAGGCCCTGATAACATCCCGTCTAAGTTCCTAAAAGATGGTGCTTCTGAACTGTCAATCCCTATTGCTCACATAATAAATCTATCAATCACCACTAATACCGTACCGGATGGGTTCAAGGAGGCCAGAGTTACTCCTATCTTCAAGAAAAATAGTAGGTCTGATGTAAGCAACTATAGTCCTGTTAGTATACTCAGTATAATATCTAAAAATTCTAGAGAAGCCGGTGTATTCTCAAGTAGTTAAGTACCTTAATGACAACAGCATTCTTCATAGCTATCAATCGGGCTTTAGAAGATCCTACTCAACCGGCACCTCCCTTATTAATCTGATGGATTACCTGAGAACTGAAATGTTAAAGGGGAACCTCATAGGTATGGTAACCTTAGACCTGCAAAAGGCCTTCGATACTGTCAACCACAATATATTTTGTAAGAAACTTCAAGCTATCGGTATAGGTTCTGTAGACTGGTTTAAGTTCTACCTTTGCAACAGGAGACAAATAGTCAAAATCAACAAAACGGAATCAGAACCCCTGCCGATAACATGTGGAGTTCCCCAAGGTAGTATTCTGGGTCTTTTATTATTCTTATGTTATGTCAATGATATGCCTATCAGTGTCAAGTGCAAACTCCTACTGTAATCAGATGACAGTGCTCTGTTAGTGACAGGTAAAGACCCACAAGATATTGCTAATGTTTTAACACTGGAACTGGAGTCCTCCTGCAGCAAATGGTTAGTAGACAACAAACTATCATTACACCTAGGGAAAACTGAAGCCATTCTCTTTGGCACGAAACATAAACTGAGAAGGGTAAATAATTTTAATGTTCAGTGTAATGGGGAGCCCATCACTTTGGTTTCATCAGTAAAATATTTGGGAATCCCCTTTGACCCATGCATGTCAGGAGAATTGATAGGGAACAGTGTATTAAAGAAAGCGAATGCCAGACTGAAGTTCCTGTATAGACAAGCACAGTGTTTGCCTACTGAGGCTCGCAGGACCCTATGTCTAGCCCTTATACAATATCATATGGATTACGCTTGCTCTTCATGGTACTCTGCCTTGACAAAAAAATTGAAAGATGGACTGCAAATCACCCAGAACAAAATCGTAAGATTCATCCTGGGGCTGGGACCAAGAGAACATGTAGGCCAGGATGAATTACAGTAGTTGGATATGCTGAATGTTGAAGACAGAGTAAAACAACTGAAGCTAAATCATGTTTATAAAATTGCTCACAAACAGTGTCCAGAATATCTTGTTATCAATTTTGTCAAGGTTGGGAACCAAAGCAATCATAGTACTAGGGGGAGAGAGCACAACTTTGTAGTACCCACAGTCATTGGCCAGGCTTCAAACACCTTTTATTGTACAACAATAAAGGAATGGAACAGACTACCCGCACATGTCAAAGCCAGTCATAGCATGAACCAGTTCAAGAAGAATGCCAAAAGGTGTCTGATGAATGTAGCTACAGAAAGGGAGGGAAATGATTTTCTATTTTTTAGCTAACATACATGTAAATTTTACCTTATTCCTAGTAATGACCCTCGTGTAGTAGATACTCTTTTTAGTATGATAATAAGATGTTATCTTCATTGTAGAATAATAAGAAAATATTATAAACCTTTATATTATAATAATAAGGTAAAAGGACCCCAAGGGAAATAAGTCACTCTGTCTGACTTTTTTGGGTTATCCTAGGTTCTCTACACATATGCTGCTATGTATGATAATTCTATGTAACTGTATTTGTGTATACCTGAATAAACTTACTTACTTATAGAGAGAGAGAGAGAGAGAGAGAGAGAGAGAGAGAGAGAGAGAGAGAGAGAGAGAGAGAGAGAGAGAGAGAGAGAGAGAGAGAGAGAGAGAGAGAGAGAGAGTGGGTAAGAAGTAAAGTTGGAAAATAGAAGAAAAGAAAAAGTTGTATATGTGACAATTTCGCAGGTAAAAATAGTGACACAGATCTGGGGAAACTGGGAAAGAGGAAGTGAGGGAGGAAGAGGAGTGAGGCTAGAAGAAGGAGGAGGAGAAGAGGAAGAAGAAGAACAGAAGAAGGAGGAGGAGGAAAAAGAGGAATATTAGCAGAGGAGGATAACGAGAAGAATGAGGAGGAAAAGGGGGGAAAGATAGTTATAAGAATGAATAATGTAATCCAGGATGGGAAACAGGTGAGAGCGAAGGCAGAAGATGGCAAGAAAAGAGGAGATCAAGGGAGGAAAAGAGGAAGGAAGGAAAAAGGAAAAAGAGTGGAAGGTAAGGAAGAATGAGAACCAAAGAGAGCAAGTAAGGCAGGGAGATATCAAGGTACGACAGGGAGATGTCGAGGCACGAGAGGGAGATGTCGAGGCACGACAACGAGACGCAGGTAGAGAAGATAATTTAAAGCAGGGAGAGGGAAGGCGAGGTAAAACAGGGAATTGAAGGGCAAAGTAAGGCAGGGAGAGGAAAGAAAAGGTAAGGCAGGGAGAGCGAGGGTAAGGTAAGGCAGGGAGAGGAAAGGAAAGGTAAGGCAGGGAGAGTGAGGGCAAGGTAAGGCAGGGAGAGTGAGAGCAAGGTAAGACAGGGAGAGGGAAGGCAAGGTAAGGCAGGGAGAGTGAGGGCAAGGTAAGGCAGGGAGAGGGAAGGCAAGGTAAGGCAGGAAGAGTGAGGGTAAGGTAAGGCAGGGAGAGGGAAGGCAAGGTAAGGTAGTGAGAGTGAGGGTAAGGTAAGGCAGAGAGAGGGAAGGCAAGGTAAGGCAGGGAGAGGGAAGGCAAGGTAAGGTAGTGAGAGTGAGGGTAAGGTAAGGCAGAGAGAGGGAAGGCAAGGTAAGGCAGGGAGAGTGAGGGCAAGGTAAGGCAGGGAGAGGGAAGGCAAGATAAGGCAGGGAGAGGGAAGGCAAGGTTAGGCAGGGAGAGGGAAGGCAAGGTTAGGCAGGGAGAGGGAAGGCAAGGTAAGGCAGGGAGAGGGAAGGCAAGGTAAGGCAGGGAGAGGGAAGGCAAGGTAAGGCAGGGAGAGTGAGGGCAAGGTAAGGCAGGGAGAGGGAAGGCAAGGTAAGGCAGGAAGAGTGAGGGTAAGGTAAGGCAGGGAGAGGGAAGGCAAGGTAAGGTAGTGAGAGTGAGGGTAAGGTAAGGCAGAGAGAGGGAAGGCAAGGTAAGGCAGGGAGAGGGAAGGCAAGGTAAGGTAGTGAGAGTGAGGGTAAGGTAAGGCAGAGAGAGGGAAGGCAAGGTAAGGCAGGGAGAGTGAGGGCAAGGTAAGGCAGGGAGAGGGAAGGCAAGATAAGGCAGGGAGAGGGAAGGCAAGGTTAGGCAGGGAGAGGGAAGGCAAGGTTAGGCAGGGAGAGGGAAGGCAAGGTAAGGCAGGGAGAGGGAAGGCAAGGTAAGGCAGGGAGAGCGAGGGCAAGGCAGGGAGAGTGAGGGCAAGGTAAGGCAGGGAGAGGGAAGGCAGGGAGAGGGAAGGCAGGGAGAGGGAAGGCAGGGAGAGGGAAGGCAAGGTAAGGCAGGGAGAGGGAAGGCAAGGTAAGGCAGGGAGAGGGAAGGCAAATTAAGGCAGGGAGAGGGAAGGCAAGGTAAGGCAGGGAGAGTGAGGGCAAGGTAAGGCAGGGAGAGTGAGGGCAAGGTAAGGCAGGGAGAGTGAGGGCAAGGTAAGGCAGGGAGAGGGAAGGCAAGGTACGGCAGGGAGACGGAAGGCAAGGTTAGGCAGGGAGAGGGAAGGCAAGGTTAGGCAGGGAGAGGGAAGGCAAGGTAAGGCAGGGAGAGGGAAGGCAAGGTTAGGCAGGGAGAGGGAAGGCAAGGTAAGGCAGGGAGAGGGAAGGAAAGGTAAGGCAGGGAGAGCGAGGGCAAGGCAGGGAGAGTGAGAGCAAGGTAAGGCAGGGAGAGGGAAGGCAAGGCAAGGCAGGGAGAGGGAAGGCAAGGATAGGCAGGGAGAGGGAAGGCAAGGTAAGGCAGGGAGAGGGAAGGCAGGGAGAGGGAAGGCAGGGAGAAGGAAGGCAGGGAGAGGGAAGGCAGGGAGAAGAAAGGCAGGTCAAAGGAGCTACATAATTGTAGGGCTGGTGACGCTGCCGCAGATTACCACCAAAATTAGAGGAACGGCGCCAGGATTTACGACGATTTGGTGTCGCTCGACCCCAGGGGGAGAGATGGATGGCGGGGGAACCCAGGGGGAGGTGAAAATGGTGGAGTAGGGGGACAAAAAGGAGGAGGAGAAGGAGGCAAGGGATGTGAAGGAGGGGGGAGGAGAGAAAATAGTTGGGAATGCAGAGAGGCAGGGAAAAGATTAATGGTAAGGGAGGAAGGGAGGGGTACAGGGAGGGAGAGCAAAAGAGAAGATAACAGGGGGAGAAAAGCAGGTGGTGATAGATCAATAAGTATGAGGGGGGGGCAGGGGAGATATGAAAGGTAATGGAGAAGAAGATCTGTCATTTCAGCAGAGCCTTCAACACAGGAGGGATGTGGGTGGCCTTACTGTTATGTACAAGGCCAATATTGTCAAAGTACCACACTTGGATCCACTTCGAGGACAGCGTGAAACAAGCTTTTATGCCACAAGACGGGCAGAAAGCAGCAACTTCACTCTGGCTGTACCTTTCTCCAGAACATCACTCCATCTGAGATCATATATACCCAGGATGACTCGAGTATGGAACACATTCGTACAGCATAATGATGTCAACGAGATAAAGTCAGTTGATCAAATGAAAATGCTGGCCCACAGATGGCTCCAACTTCATCCTGTCCCGTACTTGTATGTCTCATAACAAAAAAAATGCTTTCAAATGAGCTGATTTAGGTAACAGCTCTTAGCTTGTCAATAAAGTTAGGAATCCTTAACCTGTAAATAGCTTGTCAATAAAGCTAGGGATCCTTAACCTTGTCAAACCCTGTGTAAAAAAAAAAAAAGTAGGGTAGGGAATCTATGGGTGAGAGGGAGCGAATCTACGGGTGATGGGAGGACTATGAAGAATATGGAATGGGCAAACAGGGAAAGTGAAGAGAATGAGGAACACAAGTGGGAAAGGGAACTGATTGTGAGGGGAAAGTAAAGTAGGAAGAAACTGAGGAATAGAAGGAGGAAGTGAGGAATTAGAGAGTAAGAGAGATGGAAAAAAGGTAAGACATAAGGGAGAGAATAAAAGAAAAGGAAAAGAATAAGAAAGAAAGGAGTAATTGGAATGAGAGAGGTTAACAAAATAGAAAGAAACCCCTATCAGATTAAAAATTGATAAATTAAAGAAAGAACCTGGTGTAAGGGAAGAGAGGCAAGAGAAAATGTGGAGATAGAATGAGAGATAAACAGGAAAGGAGAACAAAAGAAGCGAGTGTTGAGAGACGATGTGAAGGAGAACAGGGAAAGAGATTGATGAGATCTAGATAGAAACCATTGCATTCCCATTGGCAAAATTTGCAAACAAGAATGCAACAAAAAAATGGCAGAATTATAATATAAATTGTAACGGAAATTATTTTATTAAAAGTTGTCTGGTAGCTACTTTGTATATGTTGTGTCGTGGTAGTTGTGGTAGTAGTAGTAGTAGTAGTAGTAATAGTAGTAGTTGCAGTAGCAGTAGTTGTAGTATTTGTAGTAATTGTAGTAACAGTAGTACCAGTAGTAGTTGTAGTAGTAGTAGTTGCAGTAGCAGTAGTTGTAGTAATTGTAGTAACAGTAGTACCAGTAATAGTTGTAGTAGTAGTAGTTGCAGTAGCAGTAGTTGTAGTAATTGTAGTAAGTGTAGTAACAGTAGTACCAGTAGTAGTTGTAGTAGTAGTATTAGTAAAAGTAATTGTAGCAATAGTAGAATTAGTAGTAGTCGTAGTTATTAAAGGGATTATCACCAATTTCTTTATGAATCATAATATATATCCAATGATAACTTTAAACCTCCATATAAAGATCATTCCCAGGCGCCCCTGTGGCTACTATTTTCAAGACAGGTATCAACAACTTCTTAATTACTCGAATTAATGACGATACCTTTAACTTCTGAACCCCTTTGCTGGTTCACATTTATAAGAATCCCCCCCCCCACTTCTTGTTCAGATAGATATGTAGATCAAGGGTAAAGGAATAAACATCCATCAATGTAGAAGTGGTTGAGCAACTGCTATCAGAATCGAGCGACTTAGCGCATTGAATCAAGGCTGAGGGACTGAATACCTTATATCAAAACTGAGGCTCGAGCACTAGTTTTCAAGGTAGAGGGACTGAGCACCTTATATCAAGGCTGTGAGAGTGAGCACCTTATATCAAGGCTGTGAGAGTCAGTACCTTATATCAAGACTGTGAGAGTGAGCACCTTATATCAAGGCTGTGAGATTGAGCACCTTATATCAAGGCTGTGAGACTGAGCACCTTATATCAAGGATGTGAGAGTCAGCACCTTATATCAAGGCTGTGAGAGTGAGCACCTTATATCAAGGCTGTGAGAGTCTGTACCTTATATCAAGGCTGTGAGAGTGAGCACCTTATATCAAGGCTGTGAGAGTCAGCACCTTATATCAAGGCTGTGAAAGTGAGCACCTTATATCAAGGCTGTGAGAGTCTGTACCTTATATCAAGGCTGTGAGAGTGAGCACCTTATATCAAGGCTGTGAGAGTCAGCACCTTATATCAAGGCTGTGAGAGTGAGCACCTTATATCAAAACAGGGATCGAGCACCTGCTTTCAAGATAGAGGAACTGAGCACCTTAAATCAAAATTGTGGGACTGATCACCTTGTATCAAGGCTGAGGGACTAAACACCTATCAAGGCTGAGGGACTGATTACCTCATCTTTCCCTGTTTCCTTTACATAATCTATACTGAACTGAAAAAAAAAAACACTGGTTGACGAAATATCTAGATAATGAAGATTTCCAGGAGTCACACATATGTCTTATTCATTTAATTCCTTTAGCAGATTTTTGCAATAATTACACCAAAATAAGAAGATGCAAACAAGTCTTAATGAGCCATTCACTGATGGAAGAATTGAATGAGCAACTCTGCGTAGATGAATAAATCTCACTTGTGCTTTAGAATAAACTATTTGAAGAGCATTTTTGCAAGTTTTTTATTATCACAATTAGGTAATTAAGGTTAATTCATGTGAGTGGCGCCTCCTTCGAGGGGTTAAATGCATAATTACTTTTAATAGCTCAATTAGTCTTTACTATTATCAAGTATGCAATTCAGAGTTATGTAATGCATAAGTCCTGTTTACTGTGATAAGGTAACGTGGATTTTTGAACGATGTTTCAATAAATTCTCCTAGCAGAGGGTGCTATTAATTCTCCTAGCAAAGGCTGCTATTAATTCTTCTAACAAAGGCGGCTATTAACTCTCTTAGCAGACGTTACTGCAAATTCTCCTAGCAGAGGTTGTCGTAAATTCTCCTAGGTAAGATTACTGTAAATCCTCCTAGCAGAGGTTACTGTAAATCCTCCTAGCAGAAGTTAATGTAAATCCTCCTAGCAGAGGTTACTGTAAATTCTCCTAGCAGAAGTTAATGTAAATCCTCCTAGCAGAGGTTACTGCAAATCCTCCTAGCAGAGGCTACTGTAAATCCTCCTAGCAGAGGTTACTGTAAATCCTCCTAGCAGAAGTTAATGTAAATCCTCCTAGCAGAGATTACTGTAAATCCTCCTAGCAGAGGCTACTGTAAATCCTCCTAGCAGAGGTTACTGTAAATCCTCCTAGCAGAAGTTAATGCAAATCCTCCTAGCAGAGGTTACTGTAAATCCTCCTAGCAGAAGTTAATGTAAATCCTCCTAGCAGAGGTTACTGTAAATCCTCCTAGCAGAAGTTAATGTAAATCCTAATAGCAGAGGTTACTGTAAATCCTCCTAGCAGAAGTTAATGTAAATCCTCCTAGCAGAAGTTAATAGTTAATATAAATCCTCCTAGCAGAGGCTACCGTAAATCCTCCTAGCAGAGGTTACTGTAAATCCTCCTGGCAGAAGTTAATGTAAATCCTCCTAGCAGAGGTTACTGTAAATCCCAGCAGTGGTTCCTATAACTCAAAATGTTAATAACAATCGTGACGTATTACGCAGTGAAATTCTTGACTTAATACCAGAATAAAATGTATATTAAATAATCTATTTTTGTCACTTTCTATTACATTTATGAATCACAACATCAACAGTCTTGAAAATGAGTTACAGTGACATTGGTTCCCCGTGGCGTGGTGGGTAAACCTCTCGCTTCGCACGGTGAGGGTCCGGGTTCGATTTCCAGCGAAGGGGTAGAAGCGTTGGGAGTGTTTTCTTACACCAGTTGTCCATGTTCACCCATCAGTAAAATTGGTACCTGGGTGTTAGTCGACTGGTGTGGGTCGCATCCTGGGACAAAACTGACCTAATTTGCCCGAAATACTCCCCATAACAAGCGGCTTTCTATATAGTAGTATGTCATTGATGTCAGCTACGCCTGTATACCTTGTACATGTACTTGTAGTAAATAAAGATATTATTATTATTATTATTATTATTATTATTATTATTATTATTATTATTATTATTATTATTATTATTATTATTATTATTATTAGTGTTTTATATTACCTAACTAACAGGAGCGGTGAAACTCGAGTTTTGTCTTCAACCAGCCAATGAGATCACAGTTATATTGCTCTAACGTCACGACCAATAAACAATCAGCAACCAACGAGGGGCTAGATATATTCCTGTGACGTCACATCAACCATTTGTGTTCGTATAAATCAGCTGACCGGAAGGCGGAAGCTGCGTGGTGACGTCACAAGCGTCTTGAGATAACATCTCCACCAAGTTCCGGCGATCAACAAACTCCGGGAGCTCAGCAGTCCTTTGATTCCCGATTCCTTTTCATCATTCTGAGTAAGACCTCAGAGTAAAGTCTGAAATATTCAGGTCTTTGATTGCGCAGAGAGCTAAAGACTAGACAACTGTTTCAGAAGACTGCCGTCAAAGATGCGTAGGTGTGTTTATAAGATGGTCTTGCAGGGTCAGTCAGTTCCTCGAACCTTTGTAATATGTAGATGAATGGTTCAGAGAACCGACAAGTTAATAAATTAGACACATGTGCAACACTTGGATATCTTTAATGAGGAAACGTTTCGCCACACAGTGGCTTCATCAGTCCATACCAGTGGACTGATTACATCGACTCAAGCCTGAGGAACTGATTACCTGAACTCCTCCTGTTCTTCACGATTCTCCTTCGTATGCACTGATGAAGCCACTGTGTGGCGAAACGTTTCCTCATTAAAGATATCCAAGTGTTGCACATGTGTCTAATTTATCAACTTTGTAATATGCGAGATTTAGAGTGAATAAATTAAAAAATAAAATGTATTTTTTTTATCTATCTCTCAATGTCAGTCTTGTATACTTAGCAATATTAATTAATTTTTCTTTTCATTTCATTTCAGTGGTTTTGTTAAAGACTTGCATTAATTTGTCTGTTTATTCTTCATTAATGTGTGAATGTTTGTGAATGGATATATACATAAACATAACAAAATTAATTTTATATTGCATAATAACACATAAATTATCATATTTTAAATCACATTTTCTCTTTTTAGATTTTGCCACCGAAGTGGCTAGTTTATTGTGCCGCCCATATCCATCCTGTGGACGGTAGCGCGAGAGCATATGGATACACAAAAGGCCTAGGAACTAGGCCCCAAAGGGTTAACAGGAATACATATGGATTTATATCTACATATCTATAGTTCACTTATCAGTTACAAGCAAATTTAGGAAATTTGCTTAGTATATCTGGTATCTTATTTTCATTAATAAGATATCTTGGCATGTCACATAGGTTATTATACTGTCTGTCTCTGTATTCCTCAGTAAGTGGACAATTAAGCACATAGTGTTCAAGAGAGTGACCATATGCCTGATCACATAATTTGCATTTAGTTTGATCATCATCTGTGTGTCTCAGAAACTGCCAGAAGTACTTGTAACCAAGCCTAAGCCTGGCCACTACAACATCAGTCAGTCTGTTCACATTGCAAGTTGCTCCATAAACATACTTATCTACGTTCATGTTATCATAGTGGGTTATATATTTACTCAGGCTTCTAACTGCATTCCTATAACAATCATTTTCATTATTTACTTCTCTCCTAATATTATTCCTAATGCTAGACACAGTTATACCAAAGTTATATTCTACATTCTCCTTCTGGGTACTCTTCTTGGCTAACATATCAACTTTATCATGAAGGAGTAATCCAATGTGTGATGGGATCCATAGCAATTGTACATTAATTCCTTTGTCCCTAATTTTTGAGTATCTATTCCTGACTTCTCCAATGAGCATGTTGTTGGAGTCATTATATGAGTCAAGAGCCTTCAATGATGACATAGAATCAGTAATGATGATAGAGTCAAGCTCAGTGTCATAGGTTAGCCTTAGCGCCATTAGGATTGCAAACAATTCAGTTTGCAGTATAGATGCCCAGTTGTTAATTCTTATGCCTAACTCAACAAATTTATTATCGTTCTTAACTAGGGAGGTGGCAACAAGAGCAGATGCTGCCCTGCCAGAAGACTCCTGTTTAGATCCATCAGTGTATATAACTTGTGATAACTTATTATTACCAGCTAGGTGAGAAATTTCTTCTTGAGCAGTTGCTCTAACAAGAGATTTAAGGAAGGGATTACTAGCAATGAGCTTCTTGGGAGGGACTTGTAGGTATGTGATATTAAATGAACACATCTTCCACGGAGGGGTGAAATGCTCTTGTTGCCTACAGTGATACAGTTCATGCAGGTTATAAAACTTAATGCAATTGCACGTTTTCACAATCCATTTAGATCTGTGTGTATTTACCTCTAGACACTTGGTAAGATTCATTGTGACAGTGTCTGGTTCGTTTCTCAACATTCTAATACCGAGTACAGTGTTAATCTCAACAATCCTATCACTGATACTAGAAATACCAAGCTCCTTCCTCATGTTAAGAACTTTTGTAGATCTGGAACAGCCAAGAATAATCCTGAGAGCTTCATTTTGCATTAACTCCAAGGGTCGGAGAGAACTTTCTCTAGCTAATATCAACATGGAAGCAGCATAATCAATTAAAGACCTAACATAGACTATGTACATCATTCACACGATTCTCACATTAGCACCATAGTTGGGGTTGTAGCCAGCAACAGCTTTGAGAGCATTTAGCCTAGCTTTGCATTTCTTGTTTAGTTGTGGTATAGTGGATTTGTTAAAGGGTACATCTACACCAAGATATCTGTAAGTTTTAACGTAGCTAATGATTTCACCCTGCAAATAGATGGGTGGGCGATGTCGTTTGCTTGTTAATATCTTTGTTTTAGAGGAAGATATTATGAGGCCTAGTAGATTACAAATTGCTTGAACTTCATTAAGAATGGTATTCATCTTCTTATGCCCTGTTGTATGGATCATGATATCATCAGCATAGCTTATAGCTATATGTTTAGGTGAGGCAGGTAGAGCATTTAGGAGAGCATTAATCAGAATATTAAATAGCATGGGACTAAGAACTCCTCCCTGTGGTGTACCTAAAGACATTTCTTTAGAATCACTTCTGAAGCCTTGGTAAAGGACAGAGGACAGGTATCCTATTATCCAGCAGAGTAAGCTACCACCAATATTCATTTTGGCTAGTTCATGTAGTATAACGGTTCTGTTCGCAATATCAAATGCAGATTTTAGATCAAGAAAAGTGGTAGAACTAGTAGAGGTGTGTGCAGTGAGAAAGGTGGAAATACAGTTCTGCACACTTTTACCTTTCATGAACCCATAGAGGTAGGGGGAAAGTTGGTGTCTGATTCTGTAGTACAGTCTGTTAAGTATCATTCTTTCAAAAGTTTTACAAAGACAACTAGTTAAGGAGATCGGCCTAAATGTATCAGGCTGTTGGGACTTAGGGATAGGCACAATGAGACTATTGGTCCAGGAAGTAGGAAGAACGCCCTCAATGTAACTGAGATTATACAGTGCCAACAAAGGGTTATCAGGCACGTGCCTTAGAGTTCTGAGAATATCATAGGTTATACCATCCTCTCCAGGAGCAGTTGATCGACCTTTGGTTAATGCATTATCTAATTCATACTCGGTAAAGAGGCAATCACTCTCATCAGTATTTTGGCTCATAAAATTAATCAGTTTCAACATTTCTTCAGAAGTACTCTCTAATTTTTTTCTAATATGAGATGGAAGGTTTTCATGCCTGGATGTTTTGGACCAGTCATTTATGAGGTCATTTGCTTTTTCAAGAGGAAAGGGATGAGCAACATTGCCAGTCTTTTTCCTGGTTATTTTATTTATGCCTTTCCAAGCCAAACTTAAAGGGGTGGACCTATTTAATCCACTAACAAACTGTTCCCATTCCTGTTGCCTAAGTTCTTCCTTTCTATTCCTTGCATTTGTTAGTGCAGCTTGGAACGTTCTGAGCAGGTCTGGGGGTTCTACATTCACGGTATGCTTTACCAATCCTCCTAGCTGCATGTGTTAGATTGCGTAGCTGTGGATCATTATAGTATTTACATTGGTTTTTATTGTTATTTATAGTAGAGGGTCTTTGTTTCCTATTCCTGCCCACTTGATCTGTGAGAACACTCTCGATAGTGGTAATTAAATCATCATTATATTTTTGTGTGCCAATGGGCTCGTAATTCTTTTACCATTGATCCAAGTGGTTAATAAAGTTGTCTCTGTGTTCTGGTTTGAGAATAAGTTTCCTCCTTCTGTATTTAGCTCCTTGATTGCTGGAGATGTGATCAAGATTGACAGTTGTTAGTCTTGGGAAGTGATCAGATAGAAGATCATCAACTATGACAGAGTCATGCATCGTATATGATGTATTAAATCCAGACACAGATCTAGTATGCCACCATATATGTGAGTAGGCTCAGTAGTACCCACAATTCGAACATTATCATGCTCATTTAGCAATTTCACTAGTTTAGTTCCATTGGTGTTTGTTATAGACCCACCAATATTCTTATGTCTGGCATTAAAATCTCCAAGAATGATGGTAGGTTCACTATTGATGCGATCTGGTAAAGCATCAGGTCGAAGCTGGTTCGCTGGGGCATAGAGATTAAAAATGTTTATGGAAAAATCGCCTGCATATATTTTGACGCCATGATACTGCATGTTAACTCGACTCTGCAAGGAAAGGAGTGAATGTGGCAAGTTCTTTCTGACATACATCACACAACAGTTGGTTGACCTTAGGTTATAAGCTGCATATCCAGGCAAGTTTGGTGGAGGTGCTCCATCTTTCAATCTACATTACTGCAAACAGATGACATCAATATTCTTGGTTGCACTAATATGATGTAAGTCAGGCAACTGCTTCCTGATGGAAGCAATGTTCCATGAAAAGATTTGTAATGTATCCATTGTAGTGAGTTATTAGAATCTCTTGCTTATAAGATGGTAAAACTATTATGCTTTGGCTACAGTGTGCAGATACTTAAGAGCAAATAGCATAGTTTGTACGTCTTTATCTTCAGGACCTTTATTTTTAAGCATTTTTCGGCATATTGGCAGCCAGTTCCAAGGCAAGTCTTGAAGGCAAGAGTCATGGGCTTCTTTCTTACAAATTGCTGGAAACTGAACGGGGATTGCTGCACTTTTGACATCATCAACAAGCTCAAGAGCATCATCCTGATTACATATATTTATTAAACTTGTCAGGATCTGTTCAAGATGCTCAATTTTTTCTGGAAATTTGTTATAATATGAGGAAGGTCAGGCGAATCCAATGCCTCTCCGGAGGATGGCACTTCTGGGTTAGTGCTTTCTTTAACACCTATCACCTTAACAGGTACCATGGTTACATTAGTGTTCTCTGATGGTGCCTGTGGCAAGTCTGTTTCATCATTCATTGCAGGTAGGTCCTGTGCATCTGACTCGTCTCCAATTTCCAGGGGGGTTACCTGTGTGGTGTCCGTCTGACTGTTGTAGTTGTGTGTATTGGGAGAAATGACAAACACATCCCCATATTCAGGTGTAGCCATAGGTATCAGTAGTGGCAGACCAGCAGTTCCACATGTGCTAGCAGGGATGGCTAGCTCCTCCACAGCTGGTGTGTGTGATGGCATTCTGGTATCACCAGAATCCTTTGCAGTGAGGTGGGGTTCTTGCACACTTTGCAGAGGTTCAGTCTCAGATCTGGCTGTGGTAAACTGGATGGCCTCATCCTCAGTTACCATTAAAGGACTGTTATCAGGTTTACATCGAAGGTTGTTTGGGTTCTGACTGCAGTCCTTGTGGGAAACTGTAACCCCAACTTCTTTACAGTTAATACACTTAAATTTTTGGCTGTCAGGGCCTGCTGTGCATTCTCTAGTGGAATGTTTCCCAGCACACTTACCACACCAAGAATGTAGTATTCCACAGTTTACTGCAACATGGCCATAGTGCTGCCATTTGTAATACCTACGTTTAGGGGGTAGGTACACTTCAATGTTTAGGAAACGTAAACCATGCACCCAGATATTCCGGGGGAGGGGCACAGGACCCACCCAATTGGCAATAATTTGGGATTTTCCTTTAAGTCTTTTAGGCTTGATGATATGGTCACTGAGAGTCAGATGGGATGGGTCCATGTAGAGAGGGTATCCAAAGATTATGATACTGACCCATTTTTTAAAGTGGTGAGTGTCTGATGGAGGTCGGAGCAGCTTAATACCCCCATAAGGTGTACTAAGTAGATCATTGATCAGTTCTTCATTCTGTTCCACAAACACAAAGTTGTGTGCGTTTTTCCTAAATTGGATCCTTGAGTTAGGATGCTTGTTTACAGCTTCCATTAGCCATGCACACTTAGCAGGCAGCGGGGTGTTGTCAGGGAAGTTCAGCTTAACACATTCTTCCTTTGAAGAAAGACTTCTTGCAGCCTCTGTGCACCAAGGACGTTTAGTGTCACATTGTGTACGAGTCAAGTGAGTCTGACTACGTCGACGCTCTAGCCCTTTCTCACTTTTTCTCTTTTGTTTACTTTTAAAGGTCTGGAAGCTATCATCATTTCCATCACCTGCTGAAATAGGTTCCTCTATGACAGTTGCCATGTTTGCCAGTGATGATATCTGGTGTAAGACTCACAACACAAGAATTCATCGCTTATCTTGCCCTTATAGCTTATGCAAGAGTAAATATTTACTATAAAGTCAGAAGTCTAAAATAGATCATATGACACAAGTGTTCAAGTTCAATGAACACTTCCCATTATACTTAACCCAGATTACTACTACTTAATACGATACATACCTTACTAAAAATACATTCAGAGACTTCTTGTATGTGTTAATAATATGGTACATATAATGATATAATGGATGGTACAGGCGAGGTCTTACACCTTATCGCAAATTACAAAGATGAAAAGAGAGAGAGAGAGAGAGAGAGAGAGAGAGAGAGAGAGAGAGAGAGAGAGAGAGAGAGAGAGAGAGAGAGAGAGGGAGAGACAAAGTAGGTAATATTGAGCATAAAATTAGAATTCTGACATACATCACATTAAACAAGAGGTTCAAATTCAATGATAACTTCCACTTGAGTCAGTTCAGGCTGCTGCCTCATAATGTACCTCACTGAAATAATAATATAATGGACATCACAATGAATGCTGAAGACAACCTCTTACCCCAACCATAGATTGAAGGGCAAAATGGTGGTAAAACTTTGTGTGTGTGTGTGTGTGTGTGTGTGTGTGTGTGTGTGTGTGTGTGTGTGTGTGTACTCACCTAGTTGTACTCACCTAGTTGAGGTTGCAGGGGTCGAGTCCGAGCTCCTGGCCCCGCCTCTTCACTGGTCGCTACTAGGTCACTCCCCCTGAACCGTGAGCTTTATCATACCTCTGCTTAAAGCTATGTATGAATCCTGCCTCCACTACATCGCTTCCCAAACTATTCCACTTCCTGACTACTCTGTGGCTGAAGAAATACTTCCTAACATCCCTGTGATTCATCTGTGTCTTCAACCTCCAAGTGTGTCCCCTTGTTACTGTGTCCAGTCTCTGGAACATCCTGCCTCCAACTGTGTCCCCTTGTTACTGTGTCCAATATCTGGAACATCCTGTCTTTGTCCACCTTGTCAATTCCTCTCAGTATTTTGTATGTCCTCCAGTGTCGTCAGGTTGATTTCCCTTAACCTCTCCTCGTAGGACATACCTCTTAGCTCTGGGACTAGTCTTGTTGCAAACCTTTGCACTTTCTCTAGTTTCTTCACGTGCTTGGCTAGGTGTGGGTTCCAAACTGGTGCCGCATACTCCAATATGGGCCTAACATACACGGTGTACAGGGTCCTGAATGATTCCTTATTAAGATGTCGGAATGCTGTTCTGAGGTTTGCTAGGCGCCCATATGCTGCAGCAGTTATTTGGTTGATGTGCGTGTGTGTATGTGTGTGTGTTTTACCTAACTGTACTCATCTAACTGTGGTTGCAGGGGTCGAATCATAGCTCATGGCCCCACCCCTTCACTTCTCGCTACTAGGTCTTGTCTCTCTCTCTGCTCCATCTGCTTTATCATACCTACCTGTGTGTGTTTTTGTGTGTGTGAGTGTGGCAAAGAAACACAGAAAGACACAGAAACACCAGCGTGCGACATCAATACCAATACACTACTTCACCTGAGCGTGGCACGACATGCATACTGCAACATACATTTTGGAACACATATATGTTGTAACATATGTGCGTTGCAACACCTGCGCTATGTCACACATGCATACTGAAACACCTGTGTGTTGTACAACGTGGACCTTGTTACACCTGCAGGAACTCCACCACTTTCATTCTTCATTGGATCTTCTCTCTCCACGTCGTCTCTATATCCCTTTCTCTGCTCTTCCTCTTCCTCTCTTTGATCTTACTCCTAACCTCCTTCATTTCTTATTTTTTGTTTCTCTTTCCTCTATTCTCCATAATCTTTCATATTCTGCGCCTTTCTCTCTCTCTAGTCTTTATTTTTATCTCTCGTTCATTCTGTTCGATCTCCCTTTACTTCCTTTTCCCTGATCTTCCTCTCCTCTCTGACTTTCTTTTAGCTTCCTGGGGCGGCAATTAACAAAGTTATCGGCTGAAATCAGCATTTTGAGCTCAGCTGAGACTGGCGGAGGAAGCCTAAATTTCTTCCAATCGTCGCCGGAGACAAAAGGCATCGCAGGTAAGGCGATGATCCCACGAGATCTCGCGAGATACCGCGGGATCTCGCCAGATCCTGCGAGATTTCGCGAGAAGTTGGTAAAGGGGGGGAAGTGACGTCAGGCTGAGTTGTACCCGGTCTCTCAGCTTCTTCTGGAGATTCTTGTCGATGGTGATGGCTCTTGTTGGTCGAACACTTAGGAGGATGAAATCCAGGGAGGTATATTACGTATTTTTACTCAAAAATCTCAATAACACAAATGTAAACATATCACGGACCCACTCAAGTGGTTTACGCACTGGCCTGTTTTAGGTCTCACTCGCCATAGGTTTAATCTCCACCCGTTCCCTGATTTTATGCATTGTTATATAAATTTGGGGATTTTTTTTTAAGCTGATTTGTCCTATTTGGCGACTCGGAATTTACATAAATAATCACTGAAACATGATGGAAATTATTAAATTTATTTGTTGTGTTATAATTGAATCTACACCTAAATTATTAAGAAAATCTTACAAGAATAAAAAATATTGGGAATCATACTGGAAAATACGGATACATGTAAGATTTACTTGTCAACTTACATGTTCATAAGATAGCAAGAAAAGAGTACGAACGTAGAGGATTCCGTTTTACACTCGTCTATGAAAGGATAGTAACCCCTTAAAATGATTAGCAGGTTCTGAATGATTAAAATATTCCCTATCACGCAAATTTAGGGACTTTGCTAAACTGTACGTTGTCAAGCAGGTGAAATATTTTAATTTGTCTCATCTGTCTTGTCTATCAAGGCAGTGACTTAAAAAAAAAGTCCTGATTTTTTCTTTTAGCATTTGTTTATAAAAAAGAGAATCCAACCCTTTTTTCTATGCGTTTCAACTGCTTTTTGTAATACGCAGGGCTGAGGGTGAGTATACTAACTCAGTTCACAATAAATACTGAAAGTGGAAACATTACAGGAACATATAAAGATTAATGTTCAGTATGTTAGATATAAACAGAAGTTGATGAAATTCATCTGCCATCTTTCATGTTTATGAGACAAATAGAAAATATTAGGAATTCTTTCTTTTTACACTCATCTGACTAAACGGTAGTACTTCGCCATTTTTAAAATTCTTGTTCACAATCTGCTGCATACTTTCCGCATTCCTTATTAAGAAACACGTGTAAGGTATTTGGGGTTTGTATATGTGTGAAGGTTGTTGGTATAGCATCCTCGTGCTCCTGTGTGTGTGTGAGAAGCATCTTGGTCACTGAATTATCTAAAGCCTTCAGAGAAGCCTTTGGCCTTTCTATGCTTGACTCTGGAACTCAAAGAGCAGCCACCCTTCACGTAGTGAATTCTACGTATTTTGGATGACTGTAGTTAATCAGTCGTGCATGTTAGTTGAAAGTTCCGCTCGGTTAACATGCTCTGTGTGTCAGCACAAAATATACCTACACGTGATCAGTCTTATTAAATTTCATTCTACAGGTTCTGTATGATCCATAAGGCCTTATTGCTCCGTAGGAATATATTAATATGTTTGACTCTCACACCTAGAAGCTACATGATATATCTTAAAACTAGGTAGAAGTAGACAGGTCTTAGCAGATAGCCACCTTGGTGTGGACATCCAAGTCATCTCTATCTGTCGTTCACTATTCTCTCCTATCTGTCGTTCATCATTCTAGTGAGAGCAAGAATTACTGTATTTATAGAGAAGCGATAAATCTGTAATTAGACTTGACAAGAGGATGGGAATAGAAGTGAAGCTCCAGTTTCTTAACGATGTCTTCATTACCCCATCTCCTCCTTGAAGGACAGTGAAACACTTCGTATATATTCTGATGAGTATATATTTTAGTATATAGTTACACTAAGAGTTTAATTCCATTCCATTAGGCTCATATTTGGGATTTAGTATTCTTGACTGGTGTTGAGCAGGTTCACGCAACCCTAATGACCCTCGTGTGTCGATAGGTTTTAAACGCAATTATTTAACCAACCAAACGTTAATGACATGATACAAGAATATGTATCAGTGTCTCCAGCAGTGAGATATGACTGTCTGTGTGTTTCATATTGTCCACAATGTTCAGTAAAGTTACTACCGTAAACTGCTCTTCTTCCTTCCCTCTTCTTGATGAGACAGTCATACGGCAGCTGCCACAAGTTCACTCCCTCCTACTATTGCACTTTTCTCTAATTGTTTCTGTATGATTACTGTGAAAAGTTGGTAGGTGTTTTGGCCATCATCTCGCCATCTGTATATATATATTCTTTCTACTAATATTCAAAACTCTAATAGATGAGGAGTCAATAGATGTGGCATTCATTTCTTATTAAATAATATCACTAATCTTAATTTATCGAAATAAATATTTCTGCACGTGAAAGTAGGATTATAAATGTGTTAGATGACTGTAGAGAAAAAATGAACTTCTTCCTTATATTACGAGAAACTAAGAACCATAATTAAATAAAAATATTACTGATTTTACTACTAATACTACTCATACAACCACCTCGACTATTGCTACTACTACTACTACTACTACTACTACTACTACTACTACTACTACTACTACTTCTACTACTACTACTACTACTACTACTGCTACTACAACTACAATTACAATAACAATATAAAAATGCCAGTGTTAATGCTGCTAATAATAGGAATTGTTGTTATTTTAATAATAATAATAATAATAATAATAATAATAATAATAATAATAATAATAATAATAATAATAGTAATAATGATAATAACAATAATAATGGCGTGAAACTGATATACAATAACAGCAATATCAATAATAATAATAATAATAATAATAATAAAACAAATAATAATAATAATAAAACAAATAATAATAATAATAAAACAAATAATAATAATAATAATAATATAATAATAAAACAAATAATAATAATAATAAAACAAATAATAATAATAATAATAATAATAATAATAATAATAATAATAATAATAATAATAATAATAATAAGGCCAGGAGCCAGAGCTACATCTTGCCCTCAACAACCATATGCTCTGGCGTTCTTTCCTTCATTAGTTTTATCGCTGTTTTATAGATCATTGTTGGGAATATAAAATGCATTATTATCACAGTGTTCCCATTCTCTTCATTATTTTCAAAGTTAATGTACAACTACAAACCACGACGGTACTTTGAAGGTCCGTGAGTGGCTTGAGTACCTTCCGTGTGCGACATGTGGGTACCACTCTACCCAGAAACGTTTCGCCAGCAGAGCAGGCTTTATCCGTAGGTCATATTATTTATATTAAGTTTATATATATATATATATATATATATATATATATATATATATATATATATATATATATATATATATATATATATATATATATATATATATATATATATAATACGTGTCATACTTGATGGTTTGAAGGGCTGAGTGTTTCCTATCAAGGCTGACGGACTGACCACCTAAGAGAAACATCTACTGTTTACAGTTTTATTTTCTCCTGTATTCGACTGAGGAAACCTTCTGTGTAGGAGAAATGTATCGGCAGTGAAGATATCCAAGTGATGCAGGTGTGTCTTTTTCCTCATTTTAATAATAAACCTATGCAGGTGTCTCACATGTGTCTTATTCATGAATTTATCAATGAAAATACCCAGGTGTTGTACGTGTGCCCTTAATAACGAATTTGTCCATAAAGATACCCAGATGTTGCACATATAATGTCATCATCAATTAATGAACCAAAACATCCAAATTTTGCACACTCGTCTTAATCATAATTTTAGCAAATAATATATCCAGATGTTGCACATATGTGTTAATTACCAACTTATCAAGTAATATACCCAGTTATTGCACACGTCTCATAATCACCACCTTGACGGTATTATGCATACTTGATCATATACGTTGATTTCGATTTACTGGATCTCCGCTGCGGCGCCACCGGCAGCCGCCATTACGTAAACAATGTGAACAATGAACGTATTTATGGGGGGATATTTTTGACAATTACTTGTATGTACTTATTTATATGAGTTTATATACGTTGTTAATTAGTTATTTGGGGATCGAGTTTTAGCCTCAATGAAATAGGAAAAGATCCAC
>NC_091329.1:12362583-12415083 GCF_038502225.1 Cherax quadricarinatus | reverse complement strand
GAGATTCACACTTTTCAGTGTACATGACCTGTCAGTGTAAACAGCCTAAGAGAGACAGATATACACCTCTTCATGTATATACCCTGAGATATACACAAATTTCGACGTGTATACTCCGAGATATACACACCATTATATATACATACAATTGCTGTACCACTTTTAGTTTGATAAATAACAAAAATGGCACAATACCTTAACTGGAACAATGTACAATTGTTATTATTATACTCAAAAAGAAGCGCTAAACCACAAGGGCTAAGAGTGTACAAATAACACGGACACAGGAGAGAGGGAAGATTATTCCGATATCTTGGTCAGACTTGAACTATTTACAAAATGGTGTAAGTCGGACCGAAACGTCGTCATAAGCTTTTCCCTCCTATGTCCGTGTTATTTGTGTATTTTGTATGGTAATTTATGTGTCACTAGAACTTGAATTATGTATTTCTTAATTATATGTTATGTGTTTATATAAGTTTGTATAATGATGACGAGGTGAATTATTCCTGAATTAATTTCTTCTTCTTCTTCTTCTTCTTCTTCTTCTTCTTCTTCTTCTTCTTCTTCTTCTTCTTCTTCTTCTTCTTCTTCTTCTTCTTCCTCTTCTTCTTCTTCTTCTTCTTCTTCTTCTTCTTCTTCTTCTTCTTCTTCTTCTTCTTCTTCTTCTTCTTCTTCTTCTTCTTCTTCTTCTTTTTTTTTCTTCTTCTTCTTCTTCTTCTTCTTCTTCTTCTTCTTCTTCTTCTTCTTCTTCTTCTTCTTCTTCTTCTTCTTCCTCTTCTTCTTCTTCTTCTTCTTCTTCTTCTTCTTCTTCTTCTTCTTCTTCTTCTTCTTCTTCTTCTTCTTCTTCTTCTTCTTCTTCTTCTTCTTCCTCTTCTTCTTCTTCTTCTTCTTATTATTATTATGATCATTGCTATTATTATTAATATTATTATTATTATTATTATTATTATTATTATTATTATTATTATTATTATTATTATTATTATTATTATTGCTATTGTAATTGTTTTAATTATTATTATCATTTTTATTATTATAATTATTATTATTATAATAATTATTATTATTGTTGTTGTTACTGTTAATACTGTTGCTGTAGTTGTAATTGTTTCTATTGTTTTTTTTTACTGTTTTTAATTGTCATTGTCGTATGCAATACATTACTGTTGCCATCTACTGAATATAATATTAATTACTTCACATATTATTTATTATTAATCATTAATTATACACAGAGTCAGATTAAGGTATTTTACAACAAATTGAATTTCTTTCTGAAATTTAGGTGCTAATTTGAGCTGGTAGCCCCTGAGGGTAGAGAAAGAGGGGAACATATCATCATACTGGATATGCTGGTATGATGAACGAGCAGTCGATACCTTCAGTGAAAAGTAATTACACGAGGCCCTTAAGGAGGTTATATTTCAAGGTCTGGCAAGGTGAGTTATACCTCCTGGTCACGCTCCGCATACTGCTATACCCCCGAATCCCTCCTCTCCCCTCGTTGAGGTATAACTGTGGGTCACGACGAGTATACCCGAGGACTCGTCTGGTTGTTGGTTATATACAGAGAGGGTATATGCTCCAGGGTATACCCTTTTGTTTACACTACATCGTTTTGGCATCAGTCAAGCTTCTAAAAGTTACTCTCAGGTGTTACAGTAACATTTAGGTGTAACAGTAACTCCTAGGTGTTACAACAACACTTAATTGTAACAGTAACTCCCAGGTGTTACAGTAACACTTAGGTGTAACAGAAACACTTAAGTACAACTGTAACTTTCATATGTAGCTGATTCCCAAGTGTTACAGGTGTTACAGTAACACGTAAGTATAAGAGTAACACCCAGGTGTTACAGCAACACTTAGGTGTAACAGTAACTCCCAGGTGTTACAGTAACACTTAGGTGTAACAGTAACTCCCAGGTGTTACAGTAACACTTAGGTGTAACAGAAACACTTAATTAATAAGTAAAACTGTAACTTTCATATGTAGTTAATTCCCAAGTGTAACACTAACTCTCAGCTGTAACAGTAACTCTGAAGCGTTACAGTAACTCCTGGCTGTAACAGTAACTGACTCTCAAGTGTTACAGTAACACATGGTTGTAACAATAACCGTCATATATTAAATTTGGCTTAAATCAATATAAAAAAAAATCCTCATTTTTAGATCCATCAAAGTAAGAAAATTTTAGAGTCAGGTCGAAATTTTTCCCTGAAGATTTTAGATTTTCCCTTCCATTCTTTCCCCTCAAGATTATATATTTTTTCCTACCCACCTCTTAGTGCCCTAGGATTATAGATTTTTTACTCCCTTTGTTTCCCCATAAGATTATAGATTTTTCCTCCCATTCCTCATAATGTTATACTTCTTTCTCTTTTCCTCCTTTCCCCCCCCCCCCTTTCAAGATTATAGATTTTTCCTCCCCTCCGTCATTATACCATCGTGTAAGTCCATCAACTTTCCCTTCCCTCACCCTTGCCCATCTTCCATTGAATTAAGAATGTTTAATGCCCATATTTGCCCTCTAGTCCACTTACGTCTGCGTGTTAATTTAACTCTGATTGAATTCTACAGTTTAAATGAGCAGACTTGCCCCTTTGTATACGTCTCTGGGGTGATTAGGGAGATTTGTACTCGAGTTAAGGCCCTTGTGGTTATAGACAGGTGGCTTGTGTCACTGGTTGGTACTTGGTACGTGGAGCTTGTGGTTATAGACAGGTGGCTTGTGTCACTGGTTGGTACTTGGTACGCGGAGTTTGTGGTTATAGACAGGTGGCTTGTGTCACTGGTTGATACTTGGTACGTGGAGCTTGTGGTTATAGACAGGTGGCTTGTGTCACTGGTTGGTACTTGGTACGTGGAGCTTGTGGTTATAGACAGGTGGCTTGTGTCACTGGTTGGTACTTGGTACGTGGAGCTTGTGGTTATAGACAGGTGGCTTGTGTCACTGGTTGGTACTTGGTACGTGGAGCTTGTGGTTATAGACAGGTGGCCTGTGTCACAGGTTGGTACTTGGTACTTGGCCCTTGTGGATATAGACAGATGGCTTGTGTCACTGGATTGTACTTGGTACTTGGCCCTTGTGGTTATAGACAGGTGGTTTGTGTCACTGGTTGGTACTTGGTACTTGGCCCTTGTGGATATAGACAGATGGCTTGTGTCACTGGATGGTACTTGGTACTTGGCCCTTGTGGTTATAGACAGGTGACTTGTGTCACTGGATGGTACTTGGTACTTGACCCTTGTGGTTATAGACAGGTGACTTGTGTCACTGGATGGTACTTGGTACTTGACCCTTGCGGATATAGACAGATGGCTTGTGTCACTGGATGGTACTTGGTACTTGGCCCTTGTGGATATAGACAGATGGCTTGTGTCACTGGATGGTACTTGGATACATTTAAGTATTTGGGGATATAGACAGAGGGTTCGTACGTATTTCTGTCTGGGTGAATATAGACGGAGGATTAGTGTCACTTGCTGGTACTTGGTACTTGAATACTTATTACATACTTGTGGATATGGATGCAAGTACTTGGTACTTGGATCCATAATAAGTACTGTCGATAATAGTGAAGAAAGGACACTGGGCAACGTTTCGCTCTGATAATGAAAGCTTGTACTGAAACGTGCCTTAACTTGGTACGTGATGATAAGGACTATGTACGTGATGATAAGAAATTGTTATTTGAAGATAAGAATTTGGTACGTGTGATAGAGACATTGAAGGTGATAATATGTACTTGGTACGTGATGACAGGGAGTAGGTACGTGATGATAAGGATTTGGTACGTGATGATGAGGATCTAACGGTTGAGTGAGGAGCCTGCCACTTAGAAGAGACGAAATTGCCAATTAAGGAAGAGGAGCTTGCCCCTTGTGCTTGCCCCTTGTGCTTGTTCCTTGTGCTTGCCCCTTGTGCTTGCCCCTTGTGCTTGCCCCTTGTGCTTGTTCCTTGTGCTTGCCCCTTGTGCTTGTTCCTTGTGCTTGCCCCTTGTGCTTGCCCCTTGTGCTTGCCCCTTGTGCTTGTTCCTTGTGCTTGTTCCTTGTGCTTGTTCCTTGTGCTTGCCCCTTGTGCTTGTTCCTTGTGCTTGCCCCTTGTGCTTGTTCCTTGTGCTTGTTCTTTGTACTTGTTCCTTGTGCTTGTTCCTTGTGCTTGTTCCTTGTGCTTGTTCCTTGTGCTTGTTCCTTGTGCTTGTTCCTTGTGCTTGTTCTTTGTGCTTGTTCCTTGTGCTTGTTCCTTGTGCTTGCTCCTTGTGCTTGTTCCTTGTGCTTGCCCCTTATGCTTGTTAATTGTGCTTGCCCCTTGTGCTTGTTTCTTGTGCTTGTTTCTTGTGCTTGCCCCTTGTGCTTGTTAATTGGGCTTGCCCCTTGTGCTTGTTCCTTGTGCTTGCCCCTTGTGCTTGTTCCTTGTGCTTGCATCTTATGCTTATTAATTGTGCTTGTTCCTTGTACTGGGTTGTGTAAATGATGGGTTTCTAGATGGGTGGTGATCTTGCTTCTTAGGACCCTTTCAAAGATTTTTATTATATGGGATGTTAGTGCTATCGGTCTGTAGTTCTTTGCTGTTGCTTTACTGCCCCCTTTGTGGAGTGGGGCTATGTCTGTTGTTTTTAACTGTGGGACGACCCCCGTGTCCATGCTCCCTCTCCATAGGATGGAAAAGGCTCGTGATAGGGGCTTCTTGCAGTTCTTGATGAACACGGAGTTCCATGAGTCTGGCCCTGGGGCAGAGTGCATGGACATGTCATTTATCGCTTGTTCGAAGTCATTTGGCATCAGGATAACATCGGATAGGCTTTTGTTAACCAAATTTTGTGGCTCTCTCATAAAAAATTCGTTTTGATCTTCGACTCTCAGTCTGGTTAGCGGCTTGCTAAAAACTGAATCATATTGGGACTTGAGAAGCTCACTCATTTTCTTGCCGTCATCTGTGTAGGACCCATCTTGTTTAAGTAGGGGCCCAATACTGGATGTTGTTCTCGACTTTGATTTGGCATAGGAGAAGAAATAGTTTGGGTTTCTTTCGATTTCATTTATGGCTTTTAGTTCTTCCCGCGATTCCTGACTCCTATAAGATTCCTTTAGCTTGAGTTCGATGCTTGCTATTTCTCTGACCAGTGTCTCCCTACGCATTACAGATATATTGACCTCTTTTAGCCGCTCTGTTATTCTTTTCCGTCGCCTGTAAAGGGAGCGCCTGTCTCTTTCTATTTTACATCTACTCCTCCTTTTTCTTAGAGGAATAAGCCTTGTGCATACATCGAGTGCCACCAAGTTAATCTGTTCTAGGCATACGTTGGGGTCTGTGTTGCTTAGTATATCTTCCCAGCTTATATCGGTTAGGACTTGGTTTACTTGGTCCCACTTTATGTTTTTGTTATTGAAGTTGAATTTGGTGAATGCTCCCTCGTGACTAGTCTCATTATGTCGGTCTGGGACTCCACGCATACATGTCTGAACCTCTATTATGTTGTGATCTGAGTATATTGTTTTTGATATGGTGACATTTCTTATCAGATCATCATTGTTAGTGAAGATGAGGTCTAGTGTATTCTCCAGTCTAGTAGGCTCTATTATTTGCTGGTTAAAATTGAATTTTGTGCAGAGATTTAAAAGCTCGTGTGAGTGTGAGTTTTCATCAGAGCTGCCTCCTGGTGTTATTACTGCAACAATATTATTTGCTATATTCCTCCATTTTAGGTGCCTTAAGTTGAAATCCCCCAGGAGCAAGATGTTGGGTGCAGGAGCTGGAAGATTTTCCAGACAGTGGTCAATTTTTAACAGCTGTTCCTGGAATTGCTGGGATGTTGCATCCGGAGGCTTGTAGACTACCACAATGACTAGGTTTTGGTTCTCGACCTTTACTGCTAAAACTTCCACTACATCATTTGAGGCATTTAGCAGTTCTGTGCAAACAAGTGACTCTGCAATGTACAGGCCAACCCCCCCCCCTTTTGCCTGTTTACTCTGTCACATCTGTATAGGTTGTAACCTGGGATCCATATTTCGTTGTCCAAGTGATCCTTTATGTGGGTCTCAGTGAAAGCCGCGAACATTGCCTTTGCCTCTGCAAGCAGTCCACGGATGAAAGGTATTTTGTTGTTTGTTGCTGGCTTTAGACCCTGTATATTTGCAAAGAAGAATGTCATCGGACTGGTGGTATTGTTGGTACTGGGGGGGGGGGATTTTTTTTCCGGCATTAGTATCTGTATCTGTTGGTTTGGAGTGGAAGCCATCGACTGTGGTTCCACTCCAGGAATGACTGGATTTGGTGTACGATTTCTGCCATTTCCTGCCAGTTTTTTTTCCTTCCTGGCTACCCAGGTTTTCCCATGGCCTGGATGTTTTGTATCTTTTTGTACCCTTTAGATGGTGTGCCTGGCAATTTAAGTTATAGCACAGTCTTTCCTGTACTGAAGAGGTACACATTTCAGGGTGAAAAAGCTTACAGGAAGGGAGTTTGCATTTTCCTGTTGTCATATGGGCATGGCATTTTCTAGGGTGGTCATAGTTGCACGTCCCGTCTGTTTTTCCAGATTTCCCATGCCAGCAGATACCGAGTGCATAGTATGTGCACAGGCTTGGTTTCCGTTTGCCTTGGGTTTCTGTGACTGTATTCCCTGTTGGTGCATGTTTCCCTGTCTTATTCCTATCCTCCCTAGCACCAACAATGGAGCTCCCACCAGTTGTTTTTGGTAATATATCCTCACTATAGCTAGTGGAGTCCTCTTGTTTGCTATTTCCTGTTGTATTTCTAGTTTGCAATATTGGTTTTATCTTATCTTTGACTACACTTGTTTCCCCACTACGGCTCCTGTCCCCTATGAGGTCATTTATATGTATTCCTTCCTGCGTATAATTCCCGACTACCTGGACAAAATCTCCAGCTTCACCATTACTGTCTCCCAGGACAGCACCTCCAGCTTCACCATTACTGTCTCCCAGAACAGCACCTCCAGCTTCACCATTAATGTCTCCCTGGACAGCACCTCCAGCTTCACCATTCCTGTCTCCCAGGACAGCACCTCCAGCTTCACCATTACTGTCTCCCAGGACAGCACTATCAGCCCCACATTTACTGACTACCAGGACATCACCTCCAGCCTTACAGTTTCTGACTACATGGCCAGTATCAAGGGCAGTACCATTCAGCCCAGACTTTTTATGTTCCCATCTGTTGTAGAAAGCTTCCAGGTTGTCTATGAAAGCAGCTTTGATGTTATCCTATTTTAATACCCTTGTGATTTTAGTCCACAGATTTTCCTCATTTGGGCATACCCAAAAACACTTCCCTGTTTTAATACTGCTTGTAGCTAGTTCTTGGATATCTGCACAAGGGGCGTGACACCAATTTCCACAAAAATGACAATTTATCCATGTGGAAGCCCGTTTGTTTGATTGACTGCAGACTATACAGAGCTTCATAATGATTTGAGTGGTTGATTTACTGTAATTCTACTAGCAACCTCTTGAATACTCTATTAATAACCTCCTTAAATGAAGCTCTAGCTATTTGTATTTCTATTTCTAACTAATTGGACAGCTTACCGTGTACGTTCCTGATTTATATTTATTGTTTGTGTTTGATAAGGGCGCCTACAACCCCATCCGTTTACAGTCTGCTTTATTGTCCAACGAAACCGTTTGAAACCAGTCAAGGGTTCGGACCATCAAGGGTTCGGACCAGTCGAGGGTTCGGACCAGTCGAGGGTTCGGACCAGTCGATCTGATCTGATCAGTGGGTCACTTATTTAAAACATACTAGTCGGTGATTTGGGCTAACACATGAAGGATCTACTTGAAACTATCTACCCGAGTAATATGTGATTTGATTGATACAAAAGTATAACTTGCGTGTTGAAGAGCCGGTGATTTCTGGCAGCTCCTACAGTGACGAACGGTCGAGCCTCAACCCTTGTTTATCAATCGCTGTATCTAGCTTTTCTAGTTTTTTTTTTCCGTCTCCACCACAATAAATGCTATATTATCACTATAGTTGACTGGTGGAAATTTTGGAGGAAGGACGCTTTTTCTGTAGTAATAATTGCTTCTCATTGTGTATATTGCGACCGCTGGTAACTACAGGTTATATGAAATTCACAGTATACGTCTGGTATTTCAAGAAAAAAGAAACTAATAAAAGTCACTCCACTCCACTAAGTACCATTATAATACTGGTTAGTTGCTACTACAACACTGTATTCTGCTCTTCACTGGTATCACTAGATTATATGCGAGTACACTAGCAGGCCAGGAAGATTATTTAAAACAGCTTGTTTCTTGTGCTTGTTCCTGGTGCTTGTTCCTTGTACTTGTTCCTTGTGCTTGTTCCTTGTGCTTGTTCCTTGTGCTTGTTCCTTGTACTTGTTCCTTGTGCTTGTTCCTTGTGCTTGTTCCTTGTGCTTGTTCCTTGTGCTTGTTCCTTGTGCTTGTTCCTTGTGCTTGTTCCTTGTACTTGTTCCTTGTACTTGTTCCTTGTGCTTGCTCCTTGTACTTGTTCCTTGTGCTTGTTCCTTGTGCTTGTTCCTTGTACTTGTTCCTTGTGCTTGTTCCTTGTGCTTGTTCCTTGTGCTTGCTCCTTGTACTTGCTCCTTGTACTTGTTCCTTGTGCTTGTTCCTTGTGCTTGTTCCTTGTGCTTGTTCCTTGTACTTGTTCCTTGTGCTTGTTCCTTGTACTTGTTCCTTGTGCTTGTTCCTTGTGCTTGTTCCTTGTGCTTGCTCCTTGTACTTGCTCCTTGTACTTGTTCCTTGTGCTTGTTCCTTGTGCTTGCTCCTTGTACTTGCTCCTTGTACTTGTTCCTTGTGCTTGTTCCTTGTGCTTGTTCCTTGTGTTTGTTCCTTGTGCTTGTTCCTTGTGCTTGCTCCTTGTACTTGCTCCTTGTACTTCTTCCTTGTGCTTGTTCCTCGTGCTTGCTCCTTGTACTTGCTCCTTGTACTTGTTCCTTGTGCTTGTTCCTTGTGCTTGTTCCTTGTGCTTGTTCCTTGTGCTTGTTCCTTGTGCTTGTTCCTTGTGTTTGTTCCTTGTGCTTGTTCCTTGTGTTTGTTCCTTGTACTTGTTCCTTGTGCTTGTTCCTTGTGCTTGTTCCTTGTGCTTGTTCCTTGTGTTTGTTCCTTGTGCTTGTTCCTTGTGCTTGTTCCTTGTGCTTGTTCCTTGTGCTTGTTCCTTGTGCTTGCTCCTTGTGCTTGTTCCTTGTGCTTGTTCCTTGTGCTTGTTCCTTGTACTTGTTCCTTGTGCTTGTTCCTTGTGCTTGTTCCTTGTGCTTGCTCCTTGTACTTGCTCCTTGTACTTGTTCCTTGTGCTTGTTCCTTGTGCTTGCTCCTTGTACTTGCTCCTTGTACTTGTTCCTTGTGCTTGTTCCTTGTGCTTGCTCCTTGTACTTGCTCCTTGTGCTTGTTCCTTGTATTTGTTCCTTGTGCTTGTTCCTTGTGCTTGTTCCTTGTACTTGTTCCTTGTGCTTGTTCCTTGCGCTTGTTCCTTGTGCTTGTTCCTTGTACTTGCTCCATGTGCTTGTTCCTTGTGCTTGTTCCTTGTACTTGTTCCTTGTGCTTGTTCCTTGTGCTTGTTCCTTGTGCTTGTTCCTTGTGCTTGTTCCTTGTGCTTGTTCCTTGTGCTTGTTCCTTGTGCTTGTTCCTTGTGCTTGTTCCTTGTACTTGTTCCTTGAGCTTGTTCCTTGTGCTTGTTCCTTGTGCTTGTTCCTTGTGCTTGTTCCTTGTGCTTGTTCCTTGTGCTTGTTCCTTGTGCTTGCTCCTTGTGCTTGTTCCTTGTACTTGTTCATTGTGCTTGTTCCTTGTGCTTGTTCCTTGTGCTTGTTCCTTGTGCTTGTTCCTTGTGCTTGTTCCTTGTGCTTGTTCCTTGTGCTTGTTCCTTGTGCTTGTTCCTTGTGCTTGTTCCTGGTGCTTGTTCCTTGTGCTTGCTCCTTGTGCTTGTTCCTTGTGCTTGTTCCTTGTGCTTGTTCCTTGTGCTTGTTCCTTGTGCTTGTTCCTTGTGCTTGTTCCTTGTATTTGTTCCTTGTGCTTGTTCCTTGTGCTTGTTCCTTGTGCTTGTTCCTTGTGCTTGTTCCTTGTACTTGTTACTTGTGCTTGTTCCTTGTGCTTGTTCCTTGTGCTTGTTCCTTGTGCTTGTTCCTTGTGCTTGTTCCTTGTGCTTGTTCCTTGTGCTTGTTCCTTGTGCTTGTTCCTTGTGCTTGTTCCTTGCACTTGTTCCTTGTGCTTGTTCCTTGTGCTTGTTCCTTGTGCTTGTTCCTTGTGCTTGTTCCTTGTGCTTGTTCCTTGTGCTTGTTCCTTGTACTTGTTCCTTGTGCTTGTTCCTTGTGCTTGTTCCTTGTGCTTGTTCCTTGTACTTGTTCCTTGTGCTTGTTCCTTGTACTTGTTCCTTGTGCTTGTTCTTTGTGCTTGTTCCTTGTGCTTGTTCCTTGTGCTTGTTCCTTGTGCTTGTTCCTTGTGCTTGTTCCTTGTGCTTGTTCCTTGTACTTGTTCCTTGTATTTGTTCCTTGTGCTTGTTCCTTGTGCTTGTTCCTTGTACTTGTTCCTTGTGCTTGTTCCTTGTACTTGTTCCTTGTGCTTGTTCCTTGTGCTTGCCCCTTGTGCTTCCCCCTTGTGCTTGCCCCTTGTGCTTGCCCCTTGTGCTTGCCCCTTGTGCTTGTCTCTTGTAGTTCCCTCTTAAGCTTGCTTCTTAAGTGCAGCCTCCCACACAAAGGACTCTCACCAAACCTTCTCAAGTCATCGACCACGCCTACACGAGAGAGAGAGCGAGAGAGAGAGAGAGAGAGAGAGAGAGAGAGAGAGAGAGAGAGAGAGAGAGAGAGAGAGAGAGAGAGAGAGAGAGAGAGAGAGAGAGAGAGAGAGAGAAAGAGATAGAGATAGAGAGAGAATTGGGGAAGAGAGAATAAGTAGAAGAAAGAGAGGAGAGGGAAGAATTAATATGAATAGGGAAAAGGAGGTAGGGGGGAGAATTAGATAATAGAGTGAAAGGAGAAAATATAGAAACTTGACAGTGGAGGAAGAAAAGAGAAAGAAGAGTAGGAGAGTAAAGAGAGAGCAATGAATAACAGAGAGTGATGGAGAGAGCAGAGAGAGGTTTAGAAGTAAGAGGAACTGAGGAAGACAAGAGCGGTGGGGCGGAGGAGGAAAATTAAGACGAGAAACAGAAGGAGGAGAAGGAGGAGGAGGAGTAGGAAGAGGAGAAAGAGGAGGAGAAAGAGGAAGAGGAGGAGGAGGAGGAAGAGAAAGAAGAAGAGCAGCAGCAGTTGTAGATAAGGAATAAAGAGGAAAATACAAAGAAAACGAAGAAAAACAAAGAGGAAAAGAGTGTTAAGTCCACCAGGATAGAAAGAGACCATATAATCGACAGTCGTAATGCCTGATCATACTAACATCGACCTTATCAACCGCAAGTAATGGGCAGCTGTAAATCATTTTAACCCAGCGAGAACTTCACTGAACTGTTACTTGAGGTTTTATGTGTGTGTGTGTGTGTGTGTGTGTGTGTGTGTGTGTGTGTGTGTGTGTGTGTGTGTGTGTGTGTGTGTGTGTGTGTGTGTGTGTGTGTGTGTGTGAGACACCTTGTTGCTGTGTCACATCTCTGAGACATTCTATCCCAGTCCACCTTGTCAGTTGCTCTCAGTATTATATATATTCTTATCATGTCCCCCCATCATCCCTCCTGTCTTCCAGTGTTGTCAGGATGACTTCCCTTAACCTCTTCTGGTAGAACAAATCATCAGTTCCGGACTAATCTTGGTGCAAACCTTTGCACTTTCTCACATTTTTTGACGCGTGTGTACTCACCTAGTTGTGGTTGTAGGGATCGAATCACAGCCCCTGGCCCCGCCTCTTCACTGGCCGCTACTGGGTCACTCTCCCCGTGTGTGTGTGTGTGTGTGCGTGTGTACTCACCTAATTGTACTCACCTAACTGTGGTTGCAGGGGTCGAGACTCAGCTCCTGGCCCCGACTCTTCACTGATCGCTACTGGATCCTCTCTCTCTCTGCTTCCTGACCTTTGTCATACCTCTTCTTAAAACTATGTATGGTTCCTGCCTCCACTACTTCACTTGCTAGGCTATTCCACTTGCTGACAACTCTATGACTGAAGAAATACTTCCTAACGTCCCTGTGACTCGTCTGAGTCTTCAGCTTCCAGTTGTGACCCCTTGTCCCTGTGTCCCCTCTCTGGAACATCCTATCTCTGTCCACCTTGTCTTGTGTGTGTGGGTATGTGTGTGTTTGAAGTAATATTTAAATATATCTTCACTTGCCTAAATTATTCAATTAGAGACAAAGTAATTCTGAACACCTAATTCCCAGTACAATGTGACCCACTCACTGAAAACCTCAAATACTGTGTGGTAAACTCCATTTTCTGAATCACACTTCCAAACTACTAACCACCAAACCTCAAATTCTCATCGCTTTCCCACTGCACCTCTTAAAATAAATTTCCGGGACCAACAAATAACCTCAAAATATTCCAGCGGCAGCAGAATGGAAAGGATGGAATAAGGCACGGAGTATCGAGTTTCCAATATAACTTCAAGCTTGTTGAAAATGGCTGCACTAAAGGATGTGAGACTTGATCTGAAAAAATATGTACAGCTTTTGTTTTTATTGGTATACGAATTTTACTTACACACACACACACACACACACATATATATATATATATATATATATATATATATATATATATATATATATATATATATATATATATATATATATATATATATATATATATATATATATATATGTCGTGCAGAATGTGTAAAACTGGTCAATTAGCAAGAACTCATTTAAAATTAAGTCCTTTCTAAAATTTTCTCTTATACTTTTAAAGATATATTTTTTTCATTAATGTTGATGTAAAAATTTATAATTTTGCACCAAAAGAATCTTAGAAAACTTACCTAACCTTATTATAACAAGCCCAATTTATTTTAGCCTAACCCAACTAAATATATTTTAGATTTGCTTACAATAATTTAATACTAAACAAACACAGTGAAATATATTTTTTCGTTAGGTTCAGAATGATTTTGGCGAAATTATTGCATACACAAATTTTCACTTGTCCTATATGGCAAGATGAGCGTTGCTATTTAAGCCAAGATCGCAAGTTCTGCCTATTCGGCACGACATATATATATATATATATATATATATATATATATATATATATATATATATATATATATATATATATATATATACACACACACACACACACACACACACACACACACACACACACACACACACACACACACACACACACACACACATATATATATATATATATATATATATATATATATATATATATATATATATATATATATATATATATATAACAAGTACATTATAATCCACAACATCAACTTCAAATGTAACAACAAGAACCACGACAAATACAACAACAACAGTTCCTCACAATTCCGACAAATACAACACCACTGTGAACCGCTCAATCAACAAACCTTCCATCACCACCAAACAAGGGAGCCAGTCACCCCAAACCTGAGCAATTAACCTCGCTAATTATCCTCCGTGCTCGCTAAATAACCCATTCATTACCGTCTGTACCACTAACGACCGTATTAATCACCCAAGAGCGTCTGTAACAGCCCAATTACCTGCAACTGAGGGAGAGAGCCAATGGAATTTGATTGGATGGTAAGCAAGGCTTCTGAGTTGACTTCAAGTCTCCTTATTGCATCTTATAAAAGTGATGATTTATGGGAAGTGAGGAATTGTAGAAGTGGTGAATTGTAGGAAGTGATGAGTTGTATAAAGTGATGAATTATAGGAAGTGACGAATTGTAGAAGTGATATCAGAATTGTAGGAAGTGATAAACTGAAAGAAGTGATGAATTGTAGGAAGTGATGAGATGTATGAAGTGATGAATTATAGGAAGTGATGAGTTGTAGGAAGTGAGTAATTGTAGGAAGTGATGAGATGTATAAAGTGATGAATTATAGGAAGTGATGAGTTGTAGGAAGTGAGTAATTGTAGGAAGTGATGAATTATAGGAAGTGAGGAATTATAGGAAATGAATTGTAGGTGATAAACTGTTGGAAGTGATAAACTCAAAAGGAAGTGTTGAATTGTCGGAAAGTGTTGAACTGTTGTCTTAGTTATATATGTAGTTTGAGCGCTATGTTATCTTTGTATCTTGTTACGTGCTTATGTGTTGTCTTGTGAGGTATTGTGTTGTCTTGTGAGGTATTGTGTTGTCTTGTGAGGTATTGTGTTGTCTTGTGAGGTATTGTGTTGTCTTGTGAGGTATTGTGTTGCCTTGTGAGGTATTGTGTTGTCTTGTGAGGTATTGTGTTGTCTTGTGAGGTATTGTGTTGTCTTGTGAGGTATTGTGTTGTCTTGTGAGGTATTGTGTTGTCTTGTGAGGTATTGTTTTATCTTGTGAGGTATTGTGTTGTCTTGTGAGGTATTGTTTTATCTTGTGAGGTATTGTGTTGTCTTGTGAGGTATTGTTTTATCTTGTGAGGTATTGTGTTGTCTTGTCTGGAACTGTGTTGTTTACTGTTTTTATCTGTTATTTTTTGTTGTTTATTAATTTTTAGAGTGGGTGACCTTGTTTGATAAATGTGTTTTTTTTCTGTTTTCTTGATTTGTTTTACATATCTTCTTACCTGATTTTTCCGTATTTTTAGTTGTACAACGATTTGTTGCAGTGCATTGTCTTGCTTGATACTCTGTTGTTTAGTTGTTTTATTGTTGATATTGTTTACTTTTTACCATGTTTTGACTTGTTTAAGAATCTTTTTTGCTTAGTGATTTTTTTTCTGTGCTTTTGTGTTCTGTAACTTTTTGTGTTTTTTTTCCCACGGAAATAGTGGAAGACTCAGAGGTGCGGGTTGATTAAATATATTTGCTAATATTAACCTTGAAATTGCAAAAAAATGTATGCAAATAGCTTCAATGACACACACACACACACACACACACACACACACACACACACACACACACACACACACACACAGAGTTTGACACAGTTCCACACAAGAGATTGGTGCAAAAACTGGAGGACCAAGCAGGGATAACAGGGAAGGCACTACAATGGATCAGGGAATACTTGTCAGGAAGACAGCAGCGAGTCATGGTACGTGGCGAGGTGTCAGAGTGGGCACCTGTGACCAGCGGGGTCCCACAGGGGTCAGTCCTAGGACCAGTGCTGTTTCTGGTATTTGTGAACGACATGACGGAAGGAATAGACTCCGAAGTGTCCCTGTTAGCAGATGGCGTGAAGTTGATGAGAAGAATTCATTCGGTCGAAGACCTGGCAGAACTACAAAGGGATCTGGACAGGTTGCAGACCTGGTCCAGCAATTGGCTTCTGGAGTTCAACCCCACCAAGTGCAAAGTCATGAAGATTGGGGAAGGGCAAAGATGACCGCAGACGGAGTACAGTCTAGGGGGCCAGAGACTACAAACCTCACTCAAGGAAAAATATCTTGGGGTGAGTATAACACCAGGCACATCTCCTGAGGCACACATCAACCAAATAACTGCTGCAGCATATGGGCGCCTAGCAAACCTCAGAACAGCATTCCGACATCTTAATAAGGAATCATTCAGGACCCTGTACACCGTGTACGTTAGGCCCATATTGGAGTATGCGGCACCAGTTTGGAACCCACACCTAGCCAAACACGTAAAGAAACTAGAGAAAGTGCAAAGGTTTGCAACAAGACTAGTCCCAGAGCTAAGAGGTATGTCCTACGAGGAGAGGTTAAGGGAAATCAACCTGACGACACTGGAGGACAGGATAGATATGGGGGACATGATAACGACATACAAAATACTGAGAAGAATTGACAAGGTGGACAAAGACAAGATGTTCCAGAGATGGGACACAGCAACAAGGGGACACAGTTGGAAGTTGAAGACACAGATGAATCAAAGGGATGTTAGGAAGTATTTCTTCAGCCACAGAGTAGTCAGGAAGTGGAATAGTTTTGGAAGCGATGTAGTGGAGGCAGGATCCATACATAGCTTTAAGCAGAGGTATGATGAAGCTCACGGTTCAGGGAGAGTGACCTAGTAGCGACCAGTGAAGAGGCGGGGCCAGGAGCTCGGACTCGACCCCTACAACGTCAACTAGGTGAGTACAACTAGGTGAGTACAACTAGGTGAGTACACACACACACACACAGTAATGTAGTGGAGGCAGGATCCATACATAGCTTTAAGAAGAGGCATGATAAAGCTCATACAGCAGGAAGAGTGACCTATAAGTGGCCAGTGAAGAGGCGGGGCCAGGAGCTGTGACTCGATCCCTGCAACCAAAACGAGGTAAGTACACACACTGAAGAGTAACCGTGAGAGGCAGCGATCACTGTCTTGACGCTCCACTCTATAGTCCATAAGAAGGTGAAGAAAATATTAGAAACTTGATAACTGGGAAGACTGACGAACTGGAAAAGTGGCAATGCTGAAATGAGGCATTTTCTGGCACAAGTGAAACGAGGTACTTAATCCAGAGCAGATTCCACCCACGAAATGGTCCAAAAATTTCAACCAGAAATGCAGTAAATGGAAAAATAACTTTGTACCATCCTTCTTGGAAATTGATAATGGACAATGGAAGACGCCGAGGTTCAAACATCAATGTAAGAAGGCAAAACTTAAAAATACGAGAGCATGGATAACAGTACTAAATGAACACAATCCCGGATAACAAAGGAGTCAGAGCCTAATATATTATCTTGGAGCGAAAAGCGAAGCTAAGAAGCAATTTTGCAACTGTAATAGTTATCAAGGCACTGACAGAACCAAAGCTACTTTACCCTCACACCAGGAAATAAATGACAATAAAAGATCTACTGATAACACTTGATCCTTTATGATAACACACAATGATAACAACTTATTTTATAATGTGTTTACATTCGAGCAAGAACCAGTAGCAGAGATGGAGGGGAAGATAAACCAAACACAACTATCGAGCAATAAAACCAATATCGAGAAAGTGAGGGGATTTCTGCAGCAACTTGACACATCAAAGGCATCAGGACACAGCTGCTGTAGATAAAGACAGAAGAATGCATTCCAAAAGCGTGTTAAGACAGTGTCACTCTTAAGTACAGCTTTCTGAAGTTATAATTTGAAAAAACTATATATGGAACGAGGTACTTTCCCCACGAACACTGAGTAATTCATATATCTGTCGGTGTTGCTCCCTCCAGCCACCACTAGGAATGTCATCACGAATATTAAAGCACCTGAAGTGCTGTACACGCCACTTACACGAATCTATAACAATTATTAATGATGGGTATTATGCCAGGTAAACCGAAGGCGATACTAATAAGAACAGGTCTACTGGCCCATGCTAGGCAGGGTTAATCACACCCACCCAAACAGGCAGGATGTTCCAGAGATGGGACACAGAAACATGAGGTCACAATTGGAAGTTGAAGACTCAGCTGACTCAAAGGGATGTTAGGAAGTATTTCTTCAGTCATAGAGTCGTCAGGAAGTGGAAAAATCTGGCAAGTGACGTAGTGGAGGCAGGAACCATACATAGGTGTAAGACGAGGTTTGCTAAAGCTTATGGAGCAGGGAGAGAGTGAACTTAGTAGTGATCAGTGAAGAGACAGGGCCAGGAGCTATGAATCGACTCCTGCAACCACAAATATGTGAGCACAAAAAGGTGAGTACACCAGCTTATATATCAGCTCATACTAGCTTTATATCTACTCAAAGTTCTCACTTCAGTGACGCTACTTAGGAGCTTGCTCCAATTATCCATCACTCTCTTGCTGACAATTAAGAGACAGGAAGCCTGAAACCTGACCAGTGTCACTGGCCAGTGTAATACAGTGTCCTAGAAAAGACGATGAGGTAAAAACATGGATACAAGTGATTACATACTAAAACTCTACACAGAGTCAAAATTTCGTCCCAATTACAACCTTGATCTGCAGCTGAAGTGTTTTCTTTATTCGAAAGATACATTGAACAGCTAAAATACACGCACCACCGTCTTCAAAGAACACCTGCATAAAATAATAGGTCATACAACACTCAGTAACCTACACAATGACGTAAAAGAAAACACTTCATCTCGTGTGTGTGAACAACTCATGGATATGCAGCAACCATGTTGAACACTAGCCTAGTAAAATACTAAATAAACCCATAGAAAATAAAAATGATTGCCTCCAGATTAAAGCTTGAACTGAAGAGCATTAGCTTCTTAATAGTCGACTACGGTGTTTTTCACACCAACTCCAGGGCTGTGGGACTAATTACCTCATCTTTTGTATAGTGTTCTTCTGTCTTCCATTATGCCTTGAATTTGTAATGATAAAACCACTGGATGGCGAAACGTCTACAATAAAGATACCCAGATGTTGTACATGTTGCTAGTGGGGATAAGTACAATATATCTGCGATGTTAGAAGACAGAGACTGGGAATGCAAATAAGAGTAAAATCCCACATGAATAAGAGGGACGTTAGGAAATACTTTTGTCTCTAACTGTGTAGTAAGTACTAGATGACGAGAAGGTAAATGCACTTACCATACACAGCTTCAGGACTCGGTAAAGCCAGTAGCTAGTAATTAATAGGTGATGACAGATACTGTGGCTAGAGCCCTAATAAAACTACGTATTTAGTATTGAGTGGTTGATTCAGATTCCCTTAAATATTTTAAATAAATACATCGTTGTAAGCTCAGGAATGACGTGTTTCTAAGGGCAGAGTAACGTCTCTGTTTACTAAGATGACAAGAACATCAGTATCGCTATCCAGCAGTGCTCATTAACATATGCTCACACCACCCTCTCCAGCCATATTATTCACAGATCAAACGTTCACATGGGTGCCAGAGAGCAGTGGAATCTTCACTAGTAACTGAAGCACTGCTTTACATCTCACTGTTGGACAACCGTGGTAACACTGTTACAACTGTACGCACTGGTGTTGTAACACCTGTAACACTCTTGACACACTGCCACCTGGTGTTGTATCACGCTTGACACACTGCCACTTGGTGTTGTATCACACTTGACACACTGCCACCTGGTGTTGTATCACGCTTGACACACTGCCACCTGGTGTATCACACTTGACACACTGCCACCTGGTGTTGTATCACGCTTGACACACTGCCACCTGGTGTTGTATCACGCTTGACACACTGCCACTTGGTGTTGTATCACACTTGACACACTGCCACTTGGTGTTGTATCACACTTGACACACTGCCACTTGGTGTTGTATCACACTTGACACACTGCCACCTGGTGTTGTAACACGTGTACCTCACTATATCCATGTTTCCTGGTCACTCTACCTCACTACAGTACTTCACTACAACACTTCACTACAGTACTTCACTACAGCACTTCATTACAGTACTTCACTACAGTACTTCACTACAGTACTTCACTACAACACTTCACTACAGTACTTCACTACAGCACTTCACTACAGTACTTCACTACAACACTTCACTACAGTACTTCACTACAGTACTTCACTACAGTACTTCACTACAGTACTTCACTACAGTACTTCACTACAGTACTTCACTACAGTACTTCACTACAGTACTTCACTACAGCACTTCACTACAGCACTTCACTACAGTACTTCACTACAGTACTTCACTACAGTACTTCACTACAGTACTTCACTACAGTACTTCACTACAGCACTTCACTACAGTACTTCACTACAGTACTTCACTACAGTACTTCACTACAGTACTTCACTACAGTACTTCACTACAGCACTTCACTACAGCACTTCACTACAGTACTTCACTACAGCACTTCACTACAGTACTTCACTACAGTACTTCACTACAGCACTTCACTACAGTACTTCACTACAGTACTTCACTACAGTACTTCACTACAGCACTTCACTACAGTACTTCACTACAGTACTTCACTACAGTACTTCACTACAGTACTTCACTACAGTACTTCACTACAGCACTTCACTACAGTACTTCACTACAGTACTTCACTACAGTACTTCACTACAGCACTTCACTACAGCACTTCACTACAGTACTTCACTACAGCACTTCACTACAGTACTTCACTACAGCACTTCACTACAGCACTTCACTACAGCACTTCACTACAGTACTTCACTACAGTACTTCACTACAGCACTTCACTACAGCACTTCACTACAGTACTTCACTACAGCACTTCACTACAGTACTTCACTACAGTACTTCACTACAGTACTTCACTACAGTACTTCACTACAGCACTTCACTACAGCACTTCACTACAGTACTTCACTACAGCACTTCACTACAGTACTTCACTACAGCACTTCACTACAGCACTTCACTACGGTACTTCACTACAGCACTTCACTACAGCACTTCACTACAGCACTTCACTACAGTACTTCACTACAGCACTTCACTACAGCACTTCACTACAGCACTTCACTACAGTACTTCACTACAGCACTTCACTACAGTACTTCACTACAGCACTTCACTACAACACTTCACTACAACACTTCACTACAGCACTTCACTACAGTACTTCACTACAGTAATTCACTACAGCACTTCACTACAGCACTTCACTACAGTACTTCACTACAGTACTTCACTACAGCACTTCACTACAGCACTTCACTACAGCACTTCACTACAGTACTTCACTACAGCACTTCACTACAGCACTTCACTACAGTACTTCACTACAGCACTTCACTACAGTACTTCACTACAGCACTTCACTACAGTACTTCACTACAGCACTTCACTACAGCACTTCACTACAGCACTTCACTACAGCACTTCACTACAACACTTCACTACAGCACTTCACTACAGTACTTCACTACAGTACTTCACTACAGCACTTCACTACAGTACTTCACTACAGTACTTCACTACAGCACTTCACTACAACACTTCACTACAACACTTCACTACAGCACTTCACTACAGTACTTTACTACAGTACTTCACTACAGCACTTCACTACAGTACTTCACTACAGCACTTCACTACAGTACTTCACTACAGCACTTCACTACAGCACTTCACTACAGCACTTCACTACAACACTTCACTACAGCACTTCACTACAGTACTTCACTACAACACTTCACTACAGCACTTCACTACAGCACTTCACTACAGCACTTCACTACAGCACTTCACTACAGCACTTCACTACAGCACTTCACTACAGCACTTCACTACAACACTTCACTACAACACTTCACTACAGCACTTCACTACAGCACTTCACTACAGCACTTCACTACAGCACTTCACTACAACACTTCACTACAACACTTCACTACAGCACTTCACTACAGCACTTCACTACAGCACTTCACTACAGCACTTCACTACAACACTTCACTACAACACTTCACTACAACACTTCACTACAACACTTCACTACAACACTTCACTACAACACTTCACTACAACACTTCACTACAACACTTCACTACAGCACTTCACTACAACACTTCACTACAACACTTCACTACAACACTTCACTACAACACTTCACTACAACACTTCACTACAACACTTCACTACAGCACTTCACTACAACATTTCACTACAACACTTCACTACAGCACTTCACTACAGCACTTCACTACAACACTTCACTACAACACTTCACTACAGCACTTCACTACAACACTTCACTACAACACTTCACTACAACACTTCACTACAACACTTCACTACAACACTTCACTACAACACTTCACTACAGCACTTCACTACAGCACTTCACTACAGCACTTCACTACAACACTTCACTACAGCACTTCACTACAGCACTTCACTACAGCACTTCACTACAGCACTTCACTACAGCACTTCACTACAACACTTCACTACAACACTTCACTACAACACTTCACTACAACACTTCACTACAACACTTCACTACAACACTTCACTACAGCACTTCACTACAGCACTTCACTACAGCACTTCACTACAACACTTCACTACAACTCTCACTTGAGTGCAAATCTTAATGTAAATGTTTCGTTTAAACTAATTATGACACTTTACTGTGGCAACGTTCCGCTCTCTAGGAGCTTTGGAGAGCGAAACGTTGCCACAATGAAACGTCACATTAGTTGCATTCGTGTCCGTTTACCCGCTGTCGGCTTGACAAACCTCCTGGAAAGTGAAACGCTGCCACAGGCAAGATTGTCGGTGTTTCTGTCTCAATAACACGCAAGATGGCACGAAGTTCTTTACAGGAGACATGTTGTGTGACCGAAACTAGAGGTACACCACACTGTACACAACCTGGATAATTACAAACCACAGAACGGGTGGGGGTTGAACCCATTAGCGAGTGAGTTGTAAAACCCCAGGCCTCTGCGTATGTGTTACGACTCACTCGCCATGGGTTTCGAAACCCCTATCCTTTCCGTTATTTGTTTGCAGTCGTATTATTTCGATTTCGTGAGCTCAAGTACTGTGTATTACTGTACTGCAGATAAGTGAAGTAATACACAGTACTTAAATCCACTAACAGTTACTTATCTCTGACTCCTCGAGTTTGGAAACAAGAGAAACTGAGGAATCCAGAAGTAAAGTTCCATCTGATAGGAATTTCGAATACCAGAGTATCTTTCCGAACAAGTCGAAAATGACTGCCGATTAAACGTGTCTAGTACCCGGGAGCGCTAATGGTTTCCGGTTCAAAACTGGAGCCAACGAGGCAATTAGTTAATGGAGAAGCTGGGCCGGATAGTTAGCAGGGAGGTGCCGGCTGTGGGGAGTGGACTGGGATCTATCCTCCTTGGGATAGGGAGGGGTTAGAAGGCGTCTGACTCTGAGGAGGAGGAGGAGGAGAAGGAGGAGGAGGCATTCCTTACCTAAGATGCCGATATTATCAACACAAGTGGTCGATGGAGGATTGGGAAGGTCTGAGGGAGAATGTGAGGGATAATTGGGGAAGGATTGGAGAACCGAGGAAGAATTGGTGGAGAATTATGGAAGGAAGAGTTGAAAGGGATGTTGAGGGAGAAGTGAGCTGGACTGGCGGAGGATTGAGAAGGATTGGAAGAGAATGTAGCTTATCCTTGTAGTTATGGGAGAGTAGAGGGAGATGGTGAGGTGGAAGGAGAGAGGAAAGAGGAAGAGGGAAGACAGAGAATCAAGTAGGCAGGAGGGAAGGCATCCAGGGAAGTAGGCAGGAGGGCAGGCATCCAGGGAAGTAGGCAGGAGGGCAGGCATCCAGGGAAGTAGGCAGGAGGGCAGGCATCCAGGGAAGTAGGCAGGAGGGCAGGCATCCAGGGAAGTAGGCAGGAGGGCAGGCATCCAGGGAAGTAGGCAGGAGGGCAGGCATCCAGGGAAGTAGTCAGGATGGCAGGCATCCAGGGAAGTAGGCAGGTGGGCAGGCAACCAGACATGCAGGCATGGAAACAGGCATACAGTCAGGCAGGAAGGAAGACAAGTAGACAGACAGGCAGACTGACAAGCAAGCAAGCAGGCAATCAACCAGCTAAGCCAGCAGACAAAGCACAAGAGCCCATTCATTAGACTATATGCAAATTAAGCCCCGTCTACAAACTCCCAGCAAAATTCACCATACTCTGACCAAAGCAAAAGAGAACACATTCCTCAATTTCCATTATTTATCAGCATTTTTTTCTCCGTTCTCGTACCTCGGGTGTACCAGCTGGGAATCATAACAAGGGCGGCCATTACTGTTTCGCCGATGCCTCAATATTTACTAACCAGCTGTAATACAATGCGGTGAGGAGGAAAAAAAGACGCCATATTTCGGGGCATTATTTGACTGCTCACCTCCAGATCAAAGGGAAAAAAGTCGGATATTAAATGGTTATTATCTCCATAAGTAAGATTAATGAGCTGCAAGAGTACGATAACTTTGGGCAAAATTGCCATTCTCTTGGGATGTAAACTGGACTGTCTGTGCAAGACTGCTTCCTCACATACGATACCTCTATCACTGGAGGACTTTTGGAGTCTTAACATACGATATCTCTATCAGTGGAGATGATTTATCGTCTCTATATACGATATCTCTATCAATGGAGGTGCTTTTTCGTCTCTATATATGATATCTCTATCAATGGAGGCACTGTGTCGTCTCGACATTCGATATCTGTATCAGAGAATTTTTCAGTGTCATAACATACGATATCTCAATTGATGAAGGCTCCTTGAAATCTTAACGTACGACATATCAATCACCGGAGATATTCTGCACTCTGATCATGCGATATCTTAATCAACGGAAGTTATTCAGTGTCTCAGCCTACGATATCTTGAACAATTACAACAACATGCGACCATATAAGTCCATAAGAACTAGTAACCTCAAAAAAAAAAAAAATACGAAAACAGATACAAAGCCTCAATAAAATAAGAAACAGAGAGAGAGAGAGGAACAAACATAGGAATAAATAAAGTGGAAAATAAATTATATAATATCGTGACTTATAAATATGGATTTATTATATAAAAATTCCTTCGGTAAAATTATCTTCAGAGATGATAATTATCGATATTTGTTTTGTTTTTATTGATTATTCTTGTGCATTTTTTCTTGTCTAATTGTTTGGTTTTGTCCGAATATAATTTTATTAAGACAATATATACATTATTTTAAGACTTTTATTCATGCATTTATAAGGGAGACAGTGAGTGAGTGAGAGAGAGAGAGAGAGAGAGAGAGAGAGAGAGAGAGAGAGAGAGAGAGAGAGAGAGAGAGAGAGAGAGAGAGAGAGAGAGAGAGAGAGCAAATATAAAACTCTCTCGCCTAAATTTTGGCCCAATCTGATGTGGCATTGTTAGTAGCGAAATGGAGCTCATTAATCCCAGGGGTGAAAACCATCTGAAGGGCTGATTGTGGGTGTGATCCAGTGGAACAGTGGAGTGTTACAGTGGTACGGTTGTACAACGGTACAGCTGTACAATTACTTATTCAAGAGAGGGAATGCCTGCCGCTCTTAGTTACATTAACCGCCACTTTACAGCAATATCAGCCTGGGGAAAACACTGGCAGCTTACATTTGCTTATGAAAAAAACACAAATGATGATGGTCTCCAGGAGCCATGATGGTAATGCTGGAGCAATGGTAAGAATGAGAGAGTGTTGGAACCCGGTAATGAGGTTGATGTTCTTGGGGTGAAATTTGATTCCCAGCTGACTATGAAGAACCACGTAGTAAATCTTACAAGCAAGACAGCCAAGAAATAGCAGCACTAATGCGAATCTCGTATCTGCTAGATAGTAGAGGCTGCAAGGCTCTGTGTGAGGCACAAGTAGGAGTATGATCCACTTTCTTGAATTGTCTGCTTCCTTTCCCCCATCTCACTTACGATTTCTTGACAGAATAGAAGACAGAGCAAGATGATTCTGGACCCAGCCTGGATCCAGCCTGGATCCAGGCTGGATAGATCCATCATTTCATCAGAGCCTCAACACCGCAGGGATGTGGACTTACTGTTATAATCAAGACCAATGTTGTAAAGGCATCACTCTTGGTTCCACTTCGCGGACAGCGAGAAGACAGCAACTACACCCTGACTGTGACCTTCACAAGAACAGTACGTCATCTGAGATCATTCGTTCTTAGCATGACTCGAATCTGGAACATATTTGTATAGCATAACGACATCAAGCGACCTCAGTGTCAGGTGGCCGAATGTAATCGCTAGCCGAATGTAATCTTATTTCCTATTTATATGTCTCACAACAATAAGAAGTCTTTCTGATGAGCTAATGTAAAGAAATTTAGGAACTCTTAGTGTACACCTGTAAAAAGCCTAGTATAAATTAAAGAGAGCGATAAATAGATAATTAGATAGAGTGATAGAGAGAGAGAGAGAGAGAGAGAGAGAGAGAGAGAGAGAGAGAGAGAGAGAGAGAGAGAGAAATTATTAATTTATTACTAACATCTTGAATAAAATGCTAAACCTATATGGATCATGCAACGTCTTGGGAAGAAGTGAGCAGTAATCAGGCTTGATCCGAGAAAGGGGAGGAGTAGCTCCGATTCCCTGGATCAAGAGTCCTTCACTACCCTCAAGAGTTAAAGAAAGAATAAAAGAAAAACAGTGAACAGAGAAAGACAGACAGAAACAAATGAAAAACATTCGCAGAACATAGAAAAGATGAGCAAATACAAAAAAAAAAAAAAAAAAAAAACACTTCAAAAACAAAGTAAAAAAAAAAAAAATGACAGTGTGAAACAAAAAAGATTGTATCTCTCCATTCTGAGCGAAAATTTCGGAGGAGTGAACGAAGCTTAGAGAGAGAGAAGAATCAGTGAGGCTGGAGTCTGGGCAGCGGCTCTGCATAATTCCCAAATGAATGAACTGTTTTCCTAAATTAATGGACAGTTTTTTTCCTGTGTGATAATCCGGCCGGTTTAAATCTAACTGGAAAATGCATTTACAGAGAGAGAGAGAGAGAGAGAGAGAGAGAGAGAGAGAGAGAGAGAGAGAGAGAGAGAGAGAGAGAGAGAGAGAGAGAGAAGAGAGAGAGGAAAAAACTGGAGAAATCAGGGAGAGTTACTACTACTATTAGTACTACTACTACTACTATCACTGCTACTACTACTACTACTACTACTACCACCAGTACTACAACTACTATTACTACTACCATTACTACTGCTAATGGACTAAACAGTTCTCCGGAACAGATAAAAAAGAGGATCACCTCTAATTGCCTTAACACGGGCTTAATTACAACTATCATCACAATGACTAATTACAATATCATTAGGCTAATGACCCTGCATAACAGGTAATTAGTGCCCAAAAGTGCTTGCCAGAGCGGGGGATACTGTGAGACTTAATAATTACATTAAAATAATAAGGATATTACTAGAATTGCTTATGTTAGGGTTGTGAGCTGTTGGTGACCTATTGGTGATTTATTGATGATCTGTTGGTGATTTATTGGTGATCTATCGGTGAGCTTTTGGCTATCTGTTACGGCTGTTGATGATGGCAGAGTTTGTGAATGTGAGTGTTTGAGTACTGGTAGTTGTGGTGGTAAAAGTAATGGTTACCTAGAGTTACTTCTGGAGGTCACCACCACCTGGAGTTACTTCCGGAGGTCATCACCTCCTGGAGTTACTTCCGGAGGTCATCACCTCCTGGAGTTACTTCCGGAGGTCATCACCTCCTGGAGTTACTTCCGGAGGTCACCACCTCCTGGAATTACTTCCGGAGGTCACCACCAACGCTCCCTACGCTCGCTTTTAAATAATCACCCTGCATGGTTTTCCTTCACCTCATGGTAATAACTCGCTCACATTTTTTTAAAGTCTAGAGTGTAGAGGAAGCGGAGTGTGGAGAGAGAGAGAGAGAGAGAGAGAGAGAGAGAGAGAGAGAGAGAGAGAGAGAGAGAGAGAGAGAGAGAGAGAGAGACAGACAGACAGACAGAGAGACAGAGAGACAGAGAGAGAGAGAGAGCTTTCAGCTGTACTTTAATTTAAACCATCTCGATACAGTTACAGTAAACCTGACTGTAGTTTGCTGCAGCGCAGGTGCATTTATTCGGCGCAAGCAGGATAAACCACAGTCCTGTGGTTTATCCTGCTTTGCTAGCGTTAAGCACCATATAACACGTAAGACACATGTGCAACACTAAAGTATCTATATTACTGAAACTTTTCGTCCGCGATGTAGGTTTCTTTCGTCGAATTCAGGGGATTAGAACTTTAGGGGCAGTCGAAGAAGTGGGAAGGTACTCTTGAGGTAGTTAATTCCTTGGCTATGATGGAAGTTAGTCAGTCCCTTAGTTTTATGTACTGGAGCTCTAAATGAAATATAGCAGCCGGAGGTTAGGTCTCCAGCATTATAATCGTCTAAATTCGACTGAAGAAACCTGCTGCACAGGCGAAAGGTGCCTTAGTGATCTGCTATAAGCACGGTAGCCGGAGCCATTTACTGTAATATTCAACCATTGATTGTCTGGTGACAGATTTCTGGGGCATTATGACCTATCAAGAAAAAGTTTGAGGAAAGATTCTGCTTACACTAATAACGGAGTACTGAGCTGTATCTTAAAAAAAAGTGGTTGTATTTTGGTAAGCAAGTGCTATGTAGAGCCCATAACTCTGCTACAGGAGGACACATGGGTGTAAGAGTGTTCGGCTTAACTGGATACTTGTTCTAGCTGGGCTTGTAGATGTAATATGCATCAAAACTTGTCGTAAATGTTCAGAGAGTAAGTGAAATAGGTCATCTCGTAAAGCCGGCACCACTGTGCCCAATTTCGACATCTGCTCTTTCATTTTTACTATGTACGTGCGTACTTTCTCTCTCTCTCTCTCTCTCTCTCTCTCTTTCTCTCTCTCCCACTCACCCCTGCCTTTCCAATTACCTCCAGCGCCTCTACGGGTCCTGAGCCGGCTGGCAGACATCTTTCAGATATCCTGCCGCCCCTGCACCATCTGGCAGGAACCAGGAAGCTTGCAGCTGGCTCCTCCACGCTTCCAGATGGCCATGCAACTCGAAAACTTTGTTCGAATCCCCCTACCAGATTGGTGTTATTTGTGGTGGAGAGAGAGAGAGAGAGAGAGAGAGAGAGAGAGAGAGAGAGAGAGAGAGAGAGAGAGAGAGAGAGAGAGAGAGAGAGAGAGATAATGGGGAGAGAGAGAGAGAGAGAGAGAGAGAGAGAGAGAGAGAGAGAGAGAGAGAGAGAGAATGGGAGAGAGAGAGAGAGAGAGAGAGAGAGAGAGAGAGAGAGAGAGAGAGAGAGAGAGAGAGAGAGAGAGAGAGAGAGAGAGAGAGAGAGAGAGAGAGAGGGAGAGGAAATAAAACTCTCTCGCCTAAATTTTGCTCCAATCTGATGTGGCATTGTTAGTGTGGAAATGGAACTCATTAATCCCAGGGTGAATACCATCTGAGGGGCTGATTGTGGGAGTGTTACAGTGGTACGGTTGAACAGCGGTATAGTGGTGATTCATTTTGTAACACATCGGTTGTCTCCCACCGAGGTAATGTAACCTCTGAAAAAGAGGAAACACATTCACAGTCATTCATTCAGTTGCTATCTTTCCAAAAGTGTGCTGACATCGCAGTTCAGATGGCCCTAAGAACTGCAACATGCTCACCCCTCCTTCAGAGTGCAGGCACTCTACTTCCAGCCTCCAGGACTCAAGTCCTGAAATACATCCAGTATAACATCATGAGCGATCAAAGCACATTACAATATTGAGAGCATCACTTGTTTCATCTCTGAGATAAACTCCCCTGGTAGTGTATTTTCCCAGCATCTCTCGTCATCTCGAGAGTGAAAAACTGTAGATGGAGGCTTCAACCAAGTGGGAGAACAAAGCGACTAAGTAATACATATATACTCGCATTATATGCATATATAGTTCCAACAAAGGCATTTCCTCTAGCGTAGCGATAGAAGTGGAAATTATTCCCTCCACTCTGGCATAAATCAAATATTAGTTAATTCAGAGCGAGGCTGACAAACATAATTTAATTTTCTCCGCCCGCTTGTCTGCCGTCATCTCCCACGGAAGCGGATTGAGAACGGAACGAGAAATGAACCTTTTTGTCTCGGGAAGTAGCGAAGCTCTACCGAAATTATTCATTTTCTTACTGGGCTGGCTGATGACTCCCTCCGCACTGAACTTGATAAAAGTATACGACCCATTGCGAGTCTTGGAGAGGCGAGGGTTTGGATAAATGTGGCTTCTCGTCAGCCGTGAAGGAACTAGACTCCAGGGGACTTGTGGAAGGTCGGAAAATTGCACATTTTCTTACGAATATCGTTTACCAGTTAATTCGCAGTGAAGCTAATCAGACCAATAGCGCCTTTGTTAGGTGGAGTGTATGTAGTGACTCTTGGAAACAGTCGTTTGGATTTAGCGAATCTTGGGTACAGAGACCTGTGTATGGTGGTTTCTGGATGCAAGAACTTGTGTATTGTAGTTTCTGGATACAGAAACTTACGTATAATGAATCTTGCCTACAGCGACTTTTGTAAAGCTCCTCTTGAATACAGTGGAGTGTGTATAATTGATCCTAGACACAAAGACTTGTGTATAATTTATTCCAGACACAGGACTGTGTATAACATCTGGTGCTTATACATTCCTGCGAGCAAGCAAAGAGATTCCCCATCTCCTAGCCTACAATGAAAGTAATCAAGATGTCATACTGAAGTCAGCTCTGACTGACAGATGTCATTACCTCATGTATGCAAACACATCCCGCGTGAAGAAACATGATCAGTAATTTTAGCCTTCTTTCGTTCGTATGGAATAAACTGGCATCACACTACGGCTACTCCCTCTATAAAATAGAATAGTGAAGCAACACACTGTGGGTGTTTACTCAGCGTAACTATCGTATGGAACAGAGTAGCAACACATTCCGGGTGTTCCGCTAATGAGGTAACAGCCTAATGCGTGTTCTGCCAAGTTTACTCAATACGAAAAAGCTCACGAAATCGTAATAAAGAATAACTGACCTCCTTTTATAACTGAAAAAAAAGAAGTGGGAGTCTTACCATTCAACCTGAATAGCTAATCTTCATGTGCTTACAAGGAAGAAGGTTGAAAACGTGTGAATATGTGTCTTGTGAGTCATGGCTCAAGTTGTGACCTTGGTGGCGAGGGTGACCTTTGCAAGTTATTGATTTCCAATAAACTCATATTGTCGACCTTTGCACATCTTGTGCTCAAGTGAGTGAAGAGGAAAGAAAACGTTAAATACAAGATGTGGAAAGAAGAGTTAAAGTAACGAACGAGGATGTTGTTAAATAAATAAATGGGAAGTAGGGTTAAATTAACAAACGAGGGTGTAGAAGTTAAAGGAATTGATGTGGAGTTAACGAACTAGGGTGTAGAAGTTAAAGGAAGGAAAGTGAAGTAGAGTTTAGTGTACGAAATGAAGAAGTTAACGGAGTGAACGTGAGGCAGAGTTTAAGCAATGAACGAAAGAGTAGAAGTTAACGACATGAATGAGAAGATAAACTAGCTTAGCGAGTGGGAAGTTATTGTAACGAAGGAGGAGATAGAAAGCTAACGTATCGAACAAGGAAGGTATAGAATAACGTAAGGAACGAGGAAGTTAAAGCTAAAGAATCGAACAGGGGAAGCATAAAATAACGTAACAAACGAGGAGGTGAAAGCTAACGTAACGACCCAGAAAATACCTTACGGAATGAGAAACCATAAACTATGACAACATTAAGAACAGAAGTTAACGAGACGAACAACAAAATCTAAAATAAATAGAAAATAAAAGCTAACGCAGCGTTACTGAAATATTTCAATATCGTTACCTCAGTGACCATTATAAAAGTGAAAAATAAAGATAACATTTCCTCAGCTGACGTTATTAGAGAAAGCAAGTTTACATGAAGGAAAATTGAAGACTATACATCAGTAGATGTAATAATAATAATAATAATAATAATAATAATAATAATAATAATAATTATTATTATTATTATAATAATAATAATAATAATAATAATAATAATAATAATAATAATAATTATAATAATAATAATAATAATAATAATAATAATAATAATAACAATAATTATTATTATTATTATTATTATTATTATAATAATAATAATAATAATAATAATAATAATAATAATAATAATAATAATTAATTATTATTGTTGTGTATTATTAATTATTATTATTATTATTATTATTATTATTATTATTATTATTATTATTATTATTTTATAATTTTCCTTTGTTTCATTAAATTTAAGAAGAAAGAGTTTTAAATATTAATAATAATAATAATAATAATAATAATAATAATAATAATAATGTTTCTAGTAAATAGTATATGTCTATTGCTATAATGTTTATATTTGTATTTACTTATAAAATAAGTGAAAAAGTAACATGTATTAAAAAAATAAGTGAATTATTAACATTAACTTCAAATAACTGGAATATTAACATTAAAATAAGTGAAATATCAGCATCAACTAAAATAAATAAAATAAGTGAAATTTTCGTGTCTCCTCACTCAAAAAAAGGTAAGTGAATTATCAGCCTTTGTTAAAAAAATTAAAGTAACGTATTAGAATTTACTCGAAAATATGTGAAGTATCAGGTTTTACTCAAAGTTTTAAGTGAAAAATAAAGTATTTTCTCCAAAAAATTAGCGAGCTGTTAGCACTGGATTCCCTAGGAATAAAAAGTGTAATATTTAATTCCTTGGAGCACAATTAATTAATCCCTTGAAATTAATAACGAATTTTGCTACAATGTAAATTAAAATTTCAACAAATTTTAATTAAAATAAATTAAAATTTGGAAAAGTTTTTTTTTTCAAAACCACTTATTCTAAAATAATAATAATAATAAAAAAAACTCTTTTTACCTAACACTTACATTACTGGTTGAAAATTTACAACAGGGTGATTATAGCTGTTTTTTTTTTTTGAGACTTTTTCCAGAGTTATTCAAAAATGGTTTATATCTATATACATATATATATATATATATATATATATATATATATATATATATATATATATATATATATATATATATATATATATATATATATATATATATATAAAACAACCACTCTGAAAGAATAAAGAAATTCCAGCTTTCGTTGACTACTCACATTATCAAGGAACTATATTCCTTGATAATGTGAGTAGTCACGAAAGCACTTGGAATTTCTCTATTCTTTCAGAGTGGTTGTTTTCATATTCTGAAATCACCTGTTCACTGTGATCTTATTGCATATATATATATATATATATATATATATATATATATATATATATATATATATATATATATATATATATATATATATATATATATATATATATATATATATATATATATATTTCGACCTTGGTGAAGGACGGTGAGAAATTGTTGCATTATGGATAAATATCTCTTGGCTTTGTTGGAGGAAACTTGTGAGTACATGGGTGAGTACATGTGAGTACATAGTAGTGCAAGGCAGGAGATGTGTGTACGTGTGAGGACATGGTACTACCTGACAATAGATGGGAGTATATATAAGTGCGTGGGAGTACATATGAATACACGCAGTTTATGGAAGTACATGGGAGTATATTGAAATATACGGTTGTACATGTAAGTACATGTGCTTTCTTACGTGTAGATGTACGTTAATGTACCTGGGACTACATTAACGTACATAGTAGTTCAAAGGAATACACGTGAGTTGTGAGTACTTAGAAGCACGTATAAATAAGTGACGGCAGTACTCAGGGTTACTTAAAAGCTGAGGCCATTTCTTTATTACTGCCAGTCGGTTTACCTTCATTACCTATTAAATGGCTGTAGTTAAGCTTCCGTCATTTACATCTTCCATATCATGTTTTTCATACATTATTTAGCGTTTATGCTTTCAAAGCAGCGTCTGCCATTATCATTATTTCTACAAGTATATGTACAAGGTATACAGACCTAGTTGAGAACAAAAACATACTACTATGTGGAAAGCTACTTGTTATGCTGAGTATTTCGGGCAAATTAGGTCAATTTGGTCCCAGAATGCGACCCACACCAGTCGACTAACACCCAGGTACCTATTTTACTGATGGGTGAACATAGACAACCGGTATAAGGAAACACGCGGAAATGTTTCTACCCTCGGCGGGAATCGAACCCGGACATCGCCGTGTGAAACGAGAGCCTTATCCACCGGAACACGTGGCACCGTATTTTGATTGTCTTCTTTTCTTTCTTTTCTTATCCATCTCAATCTTTAGATTATCTTTACTATATTCTACATCTCTATATTTGTTGCGTCCATTAACTCATTCTAAAAAAACACAACCAATTCCTCCACTCATATTTGTAAAGTCAGCTGTACTCTGGTCCCTGATTGATAGTTTCAATTAACATTAGGGTTGTTGAAGTCCTCAAACTGCTAATTGCCTCCTCGTTAACTTCATCATGAAACAATGTTGCTTTTCTGGGTCTGATAATGGATCTATATAGTGTATTATGATCGCTCTCTTAATTTCTTTATTCGAGTAAACGTACGTATATATATATATATATATATATATATATATATATATATATATATATATATATATATATATATATATATATATATATATATATATATATATATATATATATATATATATATATGTTTGTGTATATTTCGCATGCTCTCGAATTCCTTGCATTGTTCAAATCTCTAGTAAGGCTGATGCGGCACAGGGTAGATGAAAAGCCTAATAAGCCTTCTCCCTGAAAGCTGGCTGCCTTGGATCAATCGTGTAGCGGATGCTACACGCCAAGGTATTGGTCCAGTGTGGGTAGATTGGTAAAGCACTGCGTACCTTGTCCTAAGGTTCGTAGGTTCGAGTCTTCTTCAGCCAGAGATCAGTGTTTGTGTATATTTCGCATGCTCTCGCGAATTCCTTGCATTGTTCAAATCTCTAGTAAGGCTGATGCATGCAGGGGATGAGATGAAAAGCTGTAAGCCTTCTCCCTGAAAGCTGGCTGCCTTGGATCTATTACAAAAAAAGTAATTTTTAAAAGACGATGGTATTAAGATTTACTCCTTTTGTAATAAAGAGTTCGGGATACATAAATACACACATTAATATAAATTAATCTTTAATATATAAAAATCAACTATCTTTGGTCTAGAGGTATTTGAACTATGATATAATAATAATATGTACATGTTACTATAATAAATTATAATCAGCATTTTACTAAAATATAATTAATAAATAACCCTACACAGGGTACAATTCTTGACACTACTGTGTCACTATATATATATATATATATCTATGCTAAAATAATAAATTATAAATAACATTTTTATAATAATAAATTACAATCAACTGCCTCTCACGACACGAAGTCAGTCACACGACACTGTTCAGTGTACACTACAACCAGGCCATCTTCAGTGTCCCACGACACCCTTTTCATCTCAGTGTCACACTACGGTCCTGGCCCAGTTCAGTGTAACACTCCAACCTTTTCTTCATGTAATGTCCCACTAAACAGCATCTGACGACTTCGGCCCACAGTTGATCAACGTGGGGCGGTGAGTCAGACATCACCGGTAGTCCATTACTATTACAAAAAAGGTAATTTTTAAAAGAGAGATGTTAAGATTTACTTCTTTTGTAATAAAGAGTTCGGGATACATAAATACACACATTAATAAATTAATCTTTAATATATAAAAATCAACTATCTTTGGTCTAGAGGTATTTGAACTATGATATAATAATAATATGTACATGTTACTATAATAAATTATAATCAGCATTTTACTAAAATAATAAATAATTAATAACCCTACACAGAGTACAATTCTTGACACTACTGTGTCACTATATATATATATATCTCTATGCTAAAATAATAAATTATAAATAACATTTTTATAATAATAAATTACAATCAACTGCCTCTCACGACACGAAGTCAGTCACACGACACTGTTCAGTGTACACTACAACCAGTATAATATTTCTAAAGCCAGTAGACGTGTACCCTTCCCCCGGTGGTCAGGTACCTACTGCTTGGTGTGTGCAGCGAGGCGCTCTGGTACATACTGTTACTAAAGCCAGTAGACGTGTACCCTTCGGTGGTCAGGTACCTACTGCTTAGAGGCGCTCTGGTACATACTGTTACTAAAGCCAGTAGACGTGTACCCTTCGGTGGTCAGGTACCTACTGCTTAGGTGTGTACCGTGAGGCACTCAGGCTCTTACTGCTACTAAAGCCAGTAGACGTGTACCCTTCGGTGGTCAGGTACCTACTGCTTATGTGTGTACAGCGAGGCGCTCAGGCTCTTACTGCTCTAAGGCCGGCTCAGCAGCCCCCACATTGGGTTTGATGACGCACCCAGTGGTACTGCCGGCCGGCAGGTTAACTATTTAACCGCTAGTTTGGCAGGGGCCGCAACAGATCAAACGTGTAGCGGATGCTACACGCCAAGGTATTGTCCAGTGTGGGTAGATTGGTAAAGCACTGCGTACCTTGTCCTAAGGTTCGTAGGTTTGAGTCTCCTTCGGCCAGAGATCAGTGTTTGTGTATATTTCGCATGCTCTCATGAATTCCTTGCATATATATATATATATATATATATATATATATATATATATATATATATATATATATATATATATATATATATATATTGTTTACATTAAATGAGATAGATAGATAGAAAGATAGATAATAGAGAGAGAGAGAGAGAGAGAGAGAGAGAGAGAGAGAGAGAGACAGAGAGAGAGACAGAGAGAGAGAGAGAGCTAGGGATCCTTAACCTAACCTTGTCAAACCCTGTGAAAGAGAGAGAGAGAGAGAGAGAGAGAGAGAGAGAGAGAGAGAGAGAGAGAGAGAGAGAGGAGAGAGAGAGAGAGAGAGAGAGAGAGGAGAGAGAGAGCGAGAGAGAGAGAGAGAGAGAGAGGACAGACAGAGAGAGAGAGAGAGAGGAGAGAGAGAGAGAGAGAAGACAGAGAGAGAGAGAGAGAGAGAGAGAGAGAGAGAGAGAGAGAGAGAGAGAGAGAGAGAGAGAGAGAGAGAGAGAGTTCTCTCGCGTTACAGGCAAGAAACTCCTTACACATTCAAGTCGTTTACCATCTTGTATACATAATCTCTCATTAATTTTATGTTTTACCACGAATGTCTTCCTGTCCTTTTTCAGCTGGTAATTTCTTATTGGTCATAGTTATCTATTGGAAAGTGATAACTTGCTGAAGACTCACGTTTATATGCTAGAAGTGGCCCATAGATAACCGGGAAGCATTCTCTCTATTTAGGCCTAATTAGATATTAGCGAACTTCGAGGAATATCGTATGAGTTTTCTTTAGGTTATAAGGTAATGTTGGATTATAGGATTAACAGATTATAAGGATTATAGGAATGATAGATTATAAGGTAACGTTGTGTACCATTTAGATCTGACAGTATTGTGTACCATCCAGAACTGACAATATTGTGTACCATCCAGAACTGACAATATTGTGTACCATCCAGAACTGACAGTATTGTGTACCATCCAGAACTGACAATATTGTGTACCATCCAGAACTGACAATATTGTGTACCATCCAGAACTGACAATATTGTGTACCATCCAGAACTGACAATATTGTGTACCATCCAGAACTTACAATACCGTGTACCATCCAGAACTGACATTATTGTGTATCGTCCAGAACTTACAATATTGTGTACCATCCAGAACTGACAATATTGAGTACCATCCAGAACTGACAATATTGAGTACCATCCAGAACTGACAGTATTGTGTACCATCCAGAACTGACAATATTGTGTACCATCCAGAACTGACAATATTGTGAATCATCCAGAACTTACAATACCGTGTACCATCCAGAACTGACATTATTGTGTATCGTCCAGAACTTACAATATTGTGTACCATCCAGAACTGACAATATTGAGTACCATCCAGAACTGACAATATTGAGTACCATCCAGAACTGACAGTATTGTGTACCATCCAGAACTGACAATATTGTGTACCATCCAGAACTGACATTATTGTGTATCTCCAGAACTGACATTATTGTGTACCATCCAGAACTGACAATATTGAGTACCATCCAGAACTGACAGTATTGTGTACCATCCAGAACTGACATTATTGTGTATCTCCAGAACTGACATTATTGTGTACCATCCAGAACTGACAATATTGAGTACCATCCAGAACTGACATTATTGTGTATCTCCAGAACTGACATTATTGTGTATCGTCCAGAACTTACAATACCGTGTACCATCCAGAACTGACAATATTGTGTACCATCCAGAACTGACATTATTGTGTATCGTCCAGAACTGACAATATTGTGTATCATCCAGAACTGACAATATTGTGTACCATCCAGAACTGACAATATTGTGTACCATCCAGAACTGACAATATTGTGTACCATCCAGAACTGACAATATTGTGTACCATCCAGAACTGACAATATTGTGTATCATCCAGAACTGACAATATTGTGTATCATCCAGAACTGACAATATTGTGTATCTCCAGAACTGACAATATTGTGTATCATCCAGAACTGACAATATTGTGTATCATCCAGAACTGACAATATTGTGTATCATCCAGAACTGACAATATTGTGTACCATCCAGAACTGACAATATTGTGTATCATCCAGAACTGACAGTATTGTGTATCATCCAGAACGGACAATATTGTGTATCATCCAGAACTGACAATATTGTGTACCATCCAGAACTGACAATATTGTGTATCTCCAGAACTGACAATATTGTGTACCATCCAGAACTGACAATATTGTGTATCATCCAGAACTGACAATATTGAGTACCATCCAGAACTGACAACATTGTGTATCATCCAGAACTGACAATATTGTGTACCATCCAGAACTGACAATATTGTGTATCATCCAGAAGTGACAACATTGTGTACCATCCAGAACTGACAATATTGTGTACCATCCAGCACTGACAATATTGAGTACCATCCAGAACTGACAATATTGTGTACCATCCAGAACTGACAATATTGTGTATCATCCAGAACTGACAATATTGTGTATCATCCAGAACTGACAATATTGAGTACCATCCAGAACTGACAACATTGTGTATCATCCAGAACTGACAATATTGTGTACCATCCAGAACTGACAATATTGAGTACCATCCAGAACTGACAATATTGTGTACCATCCAGAACTGACAATATTGTGTATCATCCAGAACTGACAATATTGTGTACCATCCAGAACTGACAATATTGAGTACCATCCAGAACTGACAATATTGTGTACCATCCAGAACTGACAACATTGTGTATCATCCAGAACTGACAATATTGTGTATCATCCAGAACTGACAATATTGTGTACCATCCAGAACTGACAATATTGTGTACCATCCAGAACTGACAATATTGTGTACCATCCAGAACTGACAATATTGTGTATCATCCAGAACTGACAACATTGTGTACCATCCAGAACTGACAATATTGTGTACCATCCAGAACTGACAACATTGTGTACCATCCAGAACTGACAATATTGAGTACCATCCAGAACTGACAATATTGTGTACCATCCAGAACTGACAACATTGTGTATCATCCAGAACTGACAATATTGAGTACCATCCAGAACTGACAACATTGTGTATCATCCAGAACTGACAATATTGTGTATCATCCAGAACTGACAATATTGTGTACCATCCAGAACTGACAATATTGTGTACCATCCAGAACTGACAATATTGTGTACCATCCAGAACTGACAACATTGTGTATCATCCAGAACTGACAACATTGTGTATCATCCAGAACTGACAATATTGAGTACCATCCAGAACTGACAACATTGTGTACCATCCAGAACTGACAATATTGAGTACCATCCAGAACTGACAATATTGTGTACCATCCAGAACTGACAACATTGTGTATCATCCAGAACTGACAATATTGAGTACCATCCAGAACTGACAATATTGAGTACCATCCAGAACTGACAATATTGTGTACCATCCAGAACTGACAACATTGTGTATCATCCAGAACTGACAATATTGAGTACCATCCAGAACTGACAATATTGTGTACCATCCAGAACTGACAACATTGTGTATCATCCAGAACTGACAACATTGTGTATCATCCAGAACTGACAACATTGTGTATCATCCAGAACTGACAATATTGAGTACCATCCAGAACTGACAATATTGTGTATCATCCAGAACTGACAATATTGTGTACCATCCAGAACTGACAATATTGTGTATCATCCAGAACTGACAATATTGAGTACCATCCAGAACTGACAATATTGTGTATCATCCAGAACTGACAATATTGTGTACCATCCAGAACTGACAATATTGTGTATCATCCAGAACTGACAATATTGAGTACCATCCAGAACTGACAATATTGTGTATCATCCAGAACTGACAATATTGTGTACCATCCAGAACTGACAATATTGTGTATCATCCAGAACTGACAATATTGTGTACCATCCAGAACTGACAATATTGTGTATCATCCAGAACTGACAATATTGAGTACCATCCAGAACTGACAATATTGTGTATCATCCAGAACTGACAATATTGAGTACCATCCAGAACTGACAATATTGAGTACCATCCAGAACTGACAATATTGTGTATCATCCAGAACTGACAATATTGAGTACCATCCAGAACTGACAATATTGTGTATCATCCAGAACTGACAATATTGTGTATCATCCAGAACTGACAACATTGTGTATCATCCAGAACTGACAATATTGTGTACCATCTAAAGATTTTAAAACATTAGGATTGATAACATCACATCTCCGTCGACTTTCATCAGAGACGTTAAGACGGAGTCTGAAATTATGCATGAAAACAGAATTATTAATTTAAGGAACAATGGAGCTTTATAAGTCTAACTATCTGGCTTCTGTGAAAGCGAACAGAATTCAGTGGATACTGTTAGCAAAGCAGTGCTTGGCAGTGTGAGTCTCTTCCTGGCACTCAAGAGACTATTTCCGGCACTGAGATGTTGTGGTTGGCACTGAGAGCTGCCACTTTGTCTCCTGAGATCGACTTCGCTCGAGAAACTTCATTTACGTTAATGGCGTCATTTTTTGGAGCGGGGAAAGTTTGATTACGTAAGTGACGTCACTGTGAGGCGGTTTGTTTACGCTGATGACGTCACTTTGCGGGATAATTCACGGTAATGACGTTTTTGAAGGGAAACTTTTTGCTTTAATGACGTCACTTTCCGTGAAAATATGTTCATGATGATGACGTCACTACGGGTGTAGGTGTCATTTCGTTGATGACGTCACTTTCTAAACAATATATTTTTGATAATAAACCTGACGGTATTGTTTACCATAAATAATAATGATAACTGTCGGAATGGTTGTTTACTGTTGACAGCAACAACTTAAAGTTGCAAGGAGCCCCAAACTTTTGGTTCGATTGGGTGACAATAAACTTTAGAATTTGTAAAAGGGAGAGACTTAATTGAATACCTATCAAGGTAAAAGAACTGAATACTAAACAAGGCTGAGGGAACTGAACACCTTTTATCAAGGCTGAGGGGACTGAACACCTTTTATCAAGGCTGAGGGGACTGAATACCTTTTATCAAGGCTGAGGGGACTGAATACCTTTTATCAAGGCTGGGAGGCACTGAATACCTTTTATCAAGGCTGAGGGGACTGAATACCTTTTATCAAGGCTGAGGGGACTGAATACCTTTTATCAAGGCTGAGGGGACTGAATACCTTTTATCAAGGCTGATGGGACTGAACACCTTTTATCAAAGCTGAGGGTATTGAACACCTTTTATCAAGGCTGAGGGGATTGAACACCTTCCATTAAGTCTAAAGGACTGAACACCTAAGTGACTAAACAACTCAAAATTCCTTCTCCACTTCTACAGTCACCAATATTCATTCTCTGAACTACACTGAAAAAGTCACTGGTTGGTAACACTTATCGGTACTAAAATAAATTGCGAATATCTCTCACATACCTCCATTTTAAAGTAGATGAGAAACTAAACTCTACAGTTTTTGAATCATATTCGTATATTAGTATACAGTGGACCCCCGCATAACGATCACCTCCGAATGCGACCAATTATGTAAGTGTATTTATGTAAGTGCGTTTGTACGTGTATGTTTGGGGGTCTGAAATGGACTAATCTACTTCACAATATTCCTTATGGGAACAAATTCGGTCAGTACTGGCACCTGAACATACTTCTGGAGTGAAAAAATATCGTTAACCGGGGGTCCTCTGTATTAGTATATCTTACAGAGGATCCCGGAGACACGATTGATATACTCACTATTTTGTTTCTCTTCCATTTTCAAAATGTGGGATTTCTGATTGATTTACAAGCATGAAATGACGTTTTTTTTGCATTATTTAAATGTATGTTTGTATTCAACTGTAAAACTAGTGCAGAAAAATAAACTTTGTGGATTTATGTATATTATGCCTCAAAATCTGTGTCATTGTTCATCACAGGAAACCGATGTTTTCACAAAGGCTGAAGCTAAAATGTATGGGTTTCCCTTGAATTTAGTAGCAATATATTATTCAGGTATGTGATATGAATGTAAATTCCACTTTTCATTATTCCTCGCAGAGGGAGTTTCTTATGGTAAATTGTGATAGAAGGAGTTGAAGGATGAAAATACGAGAGTTAAGAAGGTGATCTCTGTGACAGGATTCATCCTTCTCCCTGAAGATCTGATTCTCCTGCCTCAGGATCTGTCTCTGCTCTCGCATGACTTGACTCTCCTTCCTCGGGACCTGACCCTTCTCCCTCAAGACCTGGCTCTCCTGCCTCAGGATCTGTCTCTGCTCTCGCATGACTTGACTCTCCTTCCTCAGGACCTGACCCTTCTCCCTCAAGACCTGACTGTCCTTTCCCAGTACCTTACCCCCGCTCCGCAGCAGCTTAATAACACGGAGGAGAGTTCTCCGATCTCAGAGTAAAACGGAGAAGTCACTTTTTGTGTTGTAAGATTCGGGTCACATTCTCGAACGACATAAATGATATATATGGACTGCCTCAGACGTCTTCGTGTCCTCATCCATGACCTCCGTAACCTCTCCTTAACTCCCTCTGACCTCAGCCTCATTGGGTTGTGGTCAGCCGGTCTGACAACGGCAGCAAATATGTAGAATTCGACTCAGGAATTTTCATTCACTTTCTCGAGGTGCGAAAATCAGTCTTCTGAATTCTAAAGTGTGACTTAAAGCAGACTTTTGTCACGCTTCTTGTAAGACTTTCCTGCATTATTATTAGCATATCCTGTATAAGGAATGTTGGATGCTCGATCCTCCGTCGAACATTCTGTTCTCTCATCCAGAAATTCGCCCACAGACTTTCACGCATCTTGCTTGTGTACTAAAGAAATATACAACCACAATACCCTGACTCGAACTTCAGGGTAAATTTTGGTCCATCCAAAACAATAATCAATTCACATGAATCGGATCTACCCCTCTCATTCCTCGCATCAAATCTGTATAACAGCTACGGGTCATGTAACTTACAACGAGGAGAAGCGAAAGTTGAGAGTAATATAGTCACGACATACATGATACTCAAAGATATTTTATATGGGTCATGGCATTTATCGAGAAGTTGTTTCGCCCACCAGCGATTTTATCAATCCTTCTAAGGTGATCGAAAAGACAGAAGGGACTAGGGCAAAGGGCACAAAAGGAATCTAAACCCTCAACTGAGCAAGCGGAATGCACTAGAGACGGATCTAGTGGAGGTTCCACTGTATATATGAATTCCGTATAAGAAAACTGTATAATATATGGGCTTGAACGCACACACACACACACACACACACACAAACACACACACACACACACACACACACACACACACACACACACACACACACACACACACACACACACACACACACACACACACACACACACACACACATAACTTCACGACACAATAAACAACAAATTCGCGGTAGCGAAGCTGACGCGAAGTAATAAAGGCAATTTATTCTTCCTGAGGACTCCTGCGGTGACCAAGGGTCCTGGGACCCCTGGTCCCTAAGGTCGAGGACCACACTTTCTGGATGAGAGTCTTGAGCCATATTTACAACCAGCTGGAGCACTGTTATCCCTTCCACTCTTTGATAAAGTTTTCCTGACACGAAGGTCATCAGGAAAATGAATGAAAACGCGTGAGGAAATTTTGAGTAGAATATTGTAAGGTGATTGTGTCTGTATTATTTTGTGCGTTCTTTTGTTAGGCTGTTATAGGCTTTGTTAGGCTTTGATACGTTGTTATGAGCTGTGATAAGATTTGTTTGCCTCTTCTAGGCTTTGCTAGAGAGAATTTATTTTGCTGTTATAGGCTTTGGAAGACACTGACAGGCTTTGTTTAAGTTGCAATAGGCTTTTTTAGGCTGTTAAACACTTTGTTAGACTTAGGTTGTTATAGGTTTTGTTAAGATGAGAAAGCCTTTCTTAAGCTGTGATAGGCTTTATTAAGATGTATTATACGCTCTATTAGGCTGTGATGGTTTTGTCTGCCTCTGTTAAGCTGATGAATTGCTATGGTCTTTGACTGGTTTTCTTATGTTGTTAAGGGCTTTGTTAAGCAGCGATGGACTTGATCTGGTTTGAAAGCCTTTGGTTAAGCTGTGATAGGCTTTCTTAGGTTGGCTTTTGTAGTGAAAGGCTTTGTAGACTGTTTTAGACTATATTACACATTGGTAATGTGAAAGCTCTTGATAGTCTGTGTCAGGTAGTAACAGAAGATAGTAGGCTGTATAAGGCCTTTATTGACAATGATGGGCTGTGATAGTCTAATCGATTGTATAAGGTCTTGATAGACTGTGTCTTTTATGAACAGATTTACAAAACTAAGGGACTGATTACGTCTTATTCTGTCTTTGTGTATAACTCTGTATAGAACTGATAGGAGAAAATGAACCAGTAGGTTTAAGGAATTTTGTGCAAAGAATAAGTGGCTGGATCAGTTAAGAAATAACCTGCAAATATTCTACGTCTTGGCTTTTCTTGGACCATTGTCAAGTCACAACTCAACCGAAATTTAGTTTGACAGAAAGTAAGTTTAATATCTAAAGAATGAAGGGTGTTGTTAAGATTCTGAAGAGTGTAAATGCAGAGAAGGCAAAGAGAGCAGGAGACTTACAGGAGAAGTGAGTTTGGAAGAGAAGAAAATCCGTAAATCCTAAGAGTAGGCAGAGTTTACTATTACTGCTACTACTACTACTACTACTACTACTACTACTACTACTACTACTACTACTACTACTACTACTACTACTACTACTACTACTACTACTACTACAACTACTAACATTCTCCTCTTTCCACTCCCATAAGAGTTTCTGGAATTCTCTGTATTTCTCGCTACAGTTGTAACTTAAGAATGGCCCAGATCGGACTGAAGGTTCCCCTCCTAAATGTGGTTTACTTGTGAAATACTGTATTATATTAAATAACAAAAAAAACACAATACCGTGACTTGAACGATACACAAATAACCCGCACATAGAAGAGAGGGGCTTACGACGACTTTGTAGATGGTCCAAGTCGGACCGAAACGTCGTCGTAAGATGGCTTCAGCTGGAGGCCAAAATTTTCAGTGCACCTCTTACTTTTCACATGTTTTCTTTCTCGTTCCTCTTGTTCCATGTTATTACTTTCTGTTGCTCTACGAGCAGATATAATTCTCGCAATATTTTCTCTTCGTTTACTCTTAGGCTGTTTTCTTATCTTCTCCCGTTCACTCAGTTTATCTCCTGTCTTCATTCTTCGTCTGGCAATTTCGTTAATTTGCTCCTGTTTAGCCTGAAATATAGCAGCCACTAGTGAGACAGAGGCTGGAAGCAAGGAAGTAAGACTTGAAGTTGAGCAAACCTAACACCATGGACTCTCAGCTGAATTACTGTGACGGCATATACGTGACTAGCAGCCGTTAAGATCTCCTCCAGCCAGCATCCTCAACAAAGAGACAACTGGTACCTTCTAAACGGCTTATTTCTGAGCTATTACAGAGTATATAGAACCACCCTGCAGCCCCCTCCTGAACACGCATGTACAGAAAACCGAGGGATACACCAGAGGTTTACTGCGAGTCCAGGAGCTAAACATAAGACACTCGTGAGGAAAGACTGAAAGAACTGACCTTCATAACACTAGATGACAGGGGAACCAGGGAGGATGTGGTCATGACTTAAAAAAATGCTCTGAGGACTCAGAAGGGACGAGATACGAAGAGAGAGAGAGAGAGAGAGAGAGAGAGAGAGAGAGAGAGAGAGAGAGAGAGAGAGAGAGAGAGAGAGAGAGAGAGAGAGAGAGAGAGAGAGAGAAACAGACAGACAGACAGACAGAGATTAAAAGACGGGATATGAGCCAAGGAGGTTAAAAATGCAAGTCAGTCACAGAGATGTCAGAAACTGAAGCGATGTGGATGAGCAAATAGTGAAAGCAGATCTCACTAACATTTCTAAGAAGATTCATAAGAAGACTCAAGTGGCCAGTAATGTGTGACAGTTTGTGAGTGACTGAATCAGGTTCGTGAAGCCCGAGATTCGACTCCCGCAAGCAGATACAGAGAATTACTTCTTCAAAAATGCGGAGGTAGAATACTGAAAAGGGATCTAAGGAGAGGAAGTTTATGTTGCAACCACTGTCATCTTTAAGCTCTATTATATTTCAGATATTGTCAGTGAAGAAATATAGCTACACCTTAACTACTGGGAACGCCTGGAAGCACTTGATTTGTACTCACTGGAGCGCAGGCGAGAGAGATACAACGTAATCTATACCTAGAAAATCGTAGAGGAGCTGGTCCCAAATCTATACACAGAAATCACTCCTTGCGAAAGAAAAAGACTTGGCAGGAGATGCAACATACCCCAACTGAAAAGTAGGGGCGCCATTAGTACACTAAGAGTCCGGGACCCAAGACTGTTCAACAGCCTCCCATCAGCCATAAGGGGAATTACCAATAGACCCCTGGTTGTCTTCAAGAGGGAGCTGGGCAGATACCTAAAGTCAGTACCGGATGAGCCGGGCTGTGGTTCGTACGTTGGACTAAGTGCGGCCAGCAGTAAAAACCTCGTTGATCAGGCCCTGATCCACCGGGAGGCCTGGTCATGGACCGGGCCGCGGGGGCGCTGATCCCCGGAATACCCTCCAGGTATTAGGTAGGTAGCACCTCCAGGTACCTCCATGTAGCTCAATTTCTGTAACTATAAACCACGAATAGGCAATTACATAATCACTCAAACACGCGCTAACACAAATTATTGAGAACATTCATACATACAACAGATTATACAAGTATATGAAACCGACATAGAACATACTCAGGGATATAAAGCAGACAATGGTAGGTTCTTTACCGAGGACGTAGCAGGAAGAAGAGGACATGTTTGATGTTACCAACCCCGACGAGACACCAGAATAATGAGTAGCTAAACAAAAGTGCCTCGAACTGAGCGGTGCCATGTCAGTCAGTGAAAATTAAAGGTAAGAACAAGAGCTGGAGCTCAATCCCCTACACACACACACACATACACACACACAGACACACACACACACATATTCACACACACACATCTTCACTGCAGGAATTACCATAGGGACGCCAAACTTTGTGGGATCAGAGTCGCTTCCTGCATACAAGTTGTCGAATATGTTGGTTCGAATTATCGTTAAGAGGAGTAGACGACCAGGAACAAGTGTGTGTGTGTGTGTGTGTGTGTGTGTGTGTGTGTGTGTGTGTGTGTGTGTGTGTGTGTGTGTGTGTGTGTGTGTGTGTGTGTGTGTATGTTTGAATAAAAAATCACAGTACCTTGGCTGGAACAACTTAAAATTATCCCACAAATGATAGTTGATAACCAGACGAACTTTCGTTCGGTACTGAACCATTCTCGCGACACCATCATGATTTAGACTTGAAAATAAGTCCAGCTTCTATTTTTAACATGTGGGTTAGTTGTAAATTATTTTGTAGACGTCTCAGGAGATATGTTTGATGTAATGTCAACCCAGAGAACATTTCTTTGACCGCACGAATTGTATACATAGTTATTGGTACCTCATCTCCTCCCTCTCCTATCCAGTTCCCTTCAACATTGCTCGTACACTTGTTGGGATACAGTTACGTAAGATTCTTGCCAGGTCATTTTTGCAATCTAAGTTGCTGCAGTCTTCTTGCAGGCCCTATCTCCCTCATCTGATTCGAATCACCCTACCATGAAATTCAATTAGGGTCGTATGCCCGTATTTCCTGAGAAAATGTTTCTCTCTTCCACGTGTCTCTATATTTCAAATATTGTTTCAATGTTTATGCCTTGTTGGTGACTGGTATATCACCTGGTGAGTGTTCAATCACTTGTGCTTACAGTGGGTCGAATCCTAACTCCTTGCACAACTTATCATCAAAGAAATATCTTCTGTTGAATACCATTCCTTCTGTTTTTAGCCTCTGAAGCAGTCAGTACCTATCTACCATGCTCAGCATTTCGACAAGTCATAATCATTAAGGTCACTTTCTTTAATCTCTCCTCCATATGTTCGGAACTCTTCCAATTGCTAATCTCTGCCTTTTCCTGGGCTTCTGAAAATCTGAGATCAGGTTTGTTGTGAATGATGGCATTTTGTACTGCATGATTCGCATGACAAATTTAATACAAAGAGAAATTAGCGATTTTGAAATCAGTCTTCACTTATGCTAGAATCGCATTTGTTCCCGATGTTATGAAATGACTGAACCTCTAGCAGTTTGATCAGCATTTTGAGTGTATCTAGTGGTGTTGTGTACTTGTCCAGTAGTATTTTCGCCGTGTCCAGCAGGAGTTTCGCCGTGTCCAGCAGTAGTTTCCGTGTCCAGTAGTAGTTTCGCCGTGTCCAGCAGTAGTTTCAGTGTCCAGTAGTAGTTTCGCCGTGTCCAGCAGTAGTTTCTGTGTCAAGTAGTAGTTTCGCCGTGTCCAGCAGTAGTTTCGCCGTGTCCAGCAGTAGTTTCGCCGTGTCCAGTAGTAGTTTCGCCGTGTCCAGTAGTAGTTTCGCCGTGTCCAGCAGTAGTTTCGCCGTGTCCAGCAGTAGTTTCGCCGTGTCCAGTAGTAGTTTCGCCTTGTCCAGCAGTAGTTTCGCCGTGTCCAGCAGTAGTTTCGCCGTGTCCAGTAGTAGTTTCGCCGTGTCCAGCAGTAGTTTCGCCGTGCCCAGTAGTAGTTTCGCCGTGTCCAGTAGTAGTTTCGCCGTGTCCAGCAGTAGTTTCGACTTGTCCAGCAGTAGTTTCGCCGTGTCCAGCAGTAGTTTCGCCGTGTCCAGTAGAAGTTTCGCTGTGTCCAGCAGTAGTTTCCGTGTCCAGTAGCAGTTTCGCCGTGTCCAGCAGTAGTTTCCGTGCCCAGTAGCAGTTTCGTCGTGTCCAGCAGTAGTTTCGCCGTGTCCAGCAGTAGTTTCGCCGTGTCCAGCAGTAGTTTCGCCGTGTCCATTAGTAGTTTCGCCGTGTCCAGCAGTAGTTTCGCCGTGTCCAGCAGTAGTTTCCGTGCCCAGTAGCAGTTTCGTCGTGTCCAGCAGTAGTTTCGCCGTGTCCAGCAGTAGTTTCGCCGTGTCCAGCAGTAGTTTCGCCGTGTCCATTAGTAGTTTCGCCGTGTCCAGCAGTAGTTTCGCCGTGTCCAGCAGTAGTTTCGCAGTGTCCAGTAGTAGTTTCGCCTTGTCCAGCAGTAGTTTCTCCGTGTCCAGCAGTAGTTTCGCCGTGTCCAGCAGTAGTTTCCGTGTCCAGTAGTAGTTTCGCCGTGTCCATCAGTAGTTTCGCCGTGTCCAGCAGTAGTTTCGCCGTGTCCAGCAGTAGTTTCGCCGTGTCCAGCAGTAGTTTCGCCGTGTCTAGCAGTAGTTTCGCCGTGTCCAGCAGTAGTTTCGCCGTGTCCAGCAGTAGTTTCCGTGTCCAGCAGTAGTTTCGCCGTGTCCAGCAGTAGTTTCCGTGTCCAGTAGTAGTTTCGGCGTGTCCAGCAGTAGTTTCGCCGTGTCCAGCAGTATTTTCGCCGTGTCCAGTAGTAGTTTCGCCGTGTCCAGCAGTAGTTTCCGTGTCAAGTAGTAGTTTCGCCGTGACCAGCAGTAGTTTCGCCGTGTCCAGCAGTAGTTTCCGTGTCCAGCAGTAGTTTCCGTGTCCAGCAGTAGTTTCCGTGTCCAGCAGTAGTTTCCGTGTCCAGTAGTAGTTTCGCCGTGTCCAGCAGTAGTTTCCGTGTCCAGTAGTAGTTTCGCCGTGTCCAGCAGTAGTTTCGCCGTGTCCAGCAGTAGTTTCGCCGTGTCCAGCAGTAGTTTCCGTGTCCAGCAGTAGTTTCGCCGTGTCCAGCAGTAGTTTCCGTGTCCAGCAGTAGTTTCAGTGTCCAGTAGTAGTTTCGCCGTGTCCCGCAGTAGTTTCTGTGTCAAGTAGTAGTTTCGCCGTGTCCAGCAGTAGTTTCGCCGTGTCCAGCAGTAGTTTCGCCGTGTCCAGTAGTAGTTTCGCCGTGTCCAGTAGTAGTTTCGCCGTGTCCAGCAGTAGTTTCGCGTGTCCAGCAGTAGTTTCGCCGTGTCCAGTAGTAGTTTCGCCTTGTCCAGCAGTAGTTTCGCCGTGTCCAGCAGTAGTTTCGCCGTGTCCAGTAGTAGTTTCGCCGTGTCCAGCAGTAGTTTCGCCGTGCCCAGTAGTAGTTTCGCCGTGTCCAGTAGTAGTTTCGCCGTGTCCAGCAGTAGTTTCGCCTTGTCCAGCAGTAGTTTCGCCGTGTCCAGCAGTAGTTTCGCCGTGTCCAGTAGAAGTTTCGCTGTGTCCAGCAGTAGTTTCCGTGTCCAGTAGCAGTTTCGCCGTGTCCAGCAGTAGTTTCGCCGTGTCCAGCAGTAGTTTCCGTGCCCAGTAGCAGTTTCGTCGTGTCCAGCAGTAGTTTTGCCGTGTCCAGCAGTAGTTTCGCCGTGTCCAGCAGTAGTTTCGCCGTGTCCATTAGTAGTTTCGCCGTGTCCAGCAGTAGTTTCGCCGTGTCCAGCAGTAGTTTCCGTGCCCAGTAGCAGTTTCGTCGTGTCCAGCAGTAGTTTCGCCGTGTCCAGCAGTAGTTTCGCCGTGTCCAGCAGTAGTTTCGCCGTGTCCATTAGTAGTTTCGCCGTGTCCAGCAGTAGTTTCGCCGTGTCCAGCAGTAGTTTCGCCGTGTCCAGTAGTAGTTTCGCCTTGTCCAGCAGTAGTTTCTCCGTGTCCAGCAGTAGTTTCGCCGTGTCCAGCAGTAGTTTCCGTGTCCAGTAGTAGTTTCGCCGTGTCCATCAGTAGTTTCGCCGTGTCCAGCAGTAGTTTCGCCGTGTCCAGCAGTAGTTTCGCCGTGTCCAGCAGTAGTTTCGCCGTGTCTAGCAGTAGTTTCGCCGTGTCCAGCAGTAGTTTCGCCGTGTCCAGCAGTAGTTTCCGTGTCCAGTAGTAGTTTCGCCGTGTCCAACAGTAGTTTCGCCGTGTCCAGCAGTAGTTTCGCCGTGTCCAGCAGTAGTTTCGCCGTGTCTAGCAGTAGTTTCGCAGTGTCCAGCAGTAGTTTCGCCGTGTCCAGCAGTAGTTTCCGTGTCCAGTAGTAGTTTCGGCGTGTCCAGCAGTAGTTTCGCCGTGTCCAGCAGTATTTTCGCCGTGTCCAGTAGTAGTTTCGCCGTGTCCAGCAGTAGTTTCTGTGTCAAGTAGTAGTTTCGCCGTGTCCAGCAGTAGTTTCGCCGTGTCCAGCAGTAGTTTCGCCTTGTCCAGTAGTAGTTTCGCCGTGTCCAGTAGTAGTTTCGCCGTGTCCAGCAGTAGTTTCGCCGTGTCCAGCAGTAGTTTCGCCGTGTCCAGTAGTAGTTTCGCCTTGTCCAGCAGTAGTGTCGCCGTGTCCAGCAGTAGTTTCGCCGTGTCCAGTAGTAGTTTCGCCGTGTCCAGCAGTAGTTTCGCCGTGCCCAGTAGTAGTTTCGCCGTGTCCAGTAGTAGTTTCGCCGTGTCCAGCAGTAGTTTCGCCTTGTCCAGCAGTAGTTTCGCCGTGTCCAGCAGTAGTTTCGCCGTGTCCAGTAGAAGTTTCGCTGTGTCCAGCAGTAGTTTCCGTGTCCAGTAGCAGTTTCGCCGTGTCCAGCAGTAGTTTCGCCGTGTCCAGCAGTAGTTTCGCCGTGTCCAGCAGTAGTTTCGCCGTGTCCATTAGTAGTTTCGCCGTGTCCAGCAGTAGTTTCGCCGTGTCCAGCAGTAGTTTCCGTGCCCAGTAGCAGTTTCGTCGTGTCCAGCAGTAGTTTCGCCGTGTCCAGCAGTAGTTTCGCCGTGTCCAGCAGTAGTTTCGCCGTGTCCATTAGTAGTTTCGCCGTGTCCAGCAGTAGTTTCGCCGTGTCCAGCAGTAGTTTCGCCGTGTCCAGTAGTAGTTTCGCCTTGTCCAGCAGTAGTTTCTCCGTGTCCAGCAGTAGTTTCGCCGTGTCCAGCAGTAGTTTCCGTGTCCAGTAGTAGTTTCGCCGTGTCCATCAGTAGTTTCGCCGTGTCCAGCAGTAGTTTCGCCGTGTCCAGCAGTAGTTTCGCCGTGTCCAGCAGTAGTTTCGCCGTGTCAAGCAGTAGTTTCGCCGTGTCCAGCAGTAGTTTCGCCGTGTCCAGCAGTAGTTTCCGTGTCCAGTAGTAGTTTCGCCGTGTCCAGCAGTAGTTTCGCCGTGTCCAGCAGTAGTTTCGCCGTGTCCAGCAGTAGTTTCGCCGTGTCTAGCAGTAGTTTCGCCGTGTCCAGCAGTAGTTTCGCCGTGTCCAGCAGTAGTTTCCGTGTCCAGTAGTAGTTTCGGCGTGTCCAGCAGTAGTTTCGCCGTGTCCAGCAGTATTTTCGCCGTGTCCAGTAGTAGTTTCGCCGTGTCCAGCAGTAGTTTCCGTGTCAAGTAGTAGTTTCGCCGTGACCAGCAGTAGTTTCGCCGTGTCCAGCAGTAGTTTCCGTGTCCAGCAGTAGTTTCCGT
>NC_091329.1:12340083-12355083 GCF_038502225.1 Cherax quadricarinatus | reverse complement strand
GTGTTGTAGTTGCTATTGTGTTGCTCCACTTTTGTTTTACTTGCTTGTGCTACATACGTTACTGAGGTCTCTCCCTTGTTTCAATTTCTTTTTTTTTCTGTTCCCCAGCACAGTGTTCACGACTCAGTAACTGCATCACCATCTATTGCCACTCCCAGTTTGTTCATCCTCTGTTATTTTAGTGCTAGACACACACATATATACAAATACACACATATACACATACATACACAGGGGGGGGAGGGACATGATAACGACATATAAAATACTGAGAGGAATTGATAAGGTGGACAGGGACAGGATGTTCCAGAGATTGGACACAACAACAAGGGGTCACAGTTGGAAGATGAAGACTCAGATGAGTTACAGGGATGTTACGAAGTATTTCTTCAGTCACAGTTGTCATGAAGTGGACTAGTCTGGAGAGTGATGTAGTGGAGGCAGGTACCACACATAGCTTTAAGAAGAGGTATGATGATGCTCATGGAGCAGGGAGAGTGACCTAGTAGCGACCAGTGAAGAGCTATGAATTGACCGCTGCAACCACAATTAGGTAAGTACAATTAGATGAATACACACACAGATACACACACACACACACACACACACACACACACACACACACACACACACACACACACACACACACACACACACACACACACACACACACACACACACACCTCCCCATGGGTCCTGAGAGAGGGAGCAGAGGCGCTATGTGTACCCCTAACAACAATATTCAATAAATCTTTCGAAACAGGGAGATTGCCTGAGGCATGGAAGACAGCAAATGTAGTCCCAATCTTTAAAAAAGGAAACAGACATGAAGCACTAAACTACAGACCAATGTCACTGACATGTATAGTATGCAAAGTCATGGAGAAGATTATCAGGAGAAGAGTGGTGGAACACCTAGAAAGGAATGATCTCATCAACAGCAGCCAACATAGTTTCAGGGATGGGAAATCCTGTGTCACAAACCTACTGGAGTTCTATGACATGGTGACAGCAGTAAGACAAGAGAGAGAGGGGTGGGTGGATTGCATTTTCTTTGACTGCAAGAAGACGTTTGACACAGTTCCACACAAGAGATTAGTGCAAAAACTGGAGGACCAAGCAGGGATAACAGGGAAGGCACTGCAATGGATCAGGGAATACTTGTCAGGAAGACAGCAGCGAGTCATGGTACGTGGCGAGGTGTCAGAGCAGGCACCTGTTACCAGCGGGGTCCCACAGGGGTCAGTCCTAGGACCAGTGCTGTTTCTGGTATTTGTGAACAACATGACGGAAGGAATAGACTCCGAAGTGCCCCTGTTTGCAGATGACGTGAAGTTGATGAGAAGAATTCATTCGATCGAAGACCAGGCAGAACTATAAAGGGATCTGGACAGGCTGCAGACCTGGTCCAGCAATTGGCTCCTGGAGTTCAACCCCACCAAGAGCAAAGTCATGAAGATTGGGGATGGGCAAAGAAGACCGCAGATGGAGTACAGTCTAGGGGGCCAGAGACTACAAACCTCACTCAAGGAAAAATATCTTGGGGTGAGTATAACACCAGGCACATCTCCTGAAGCGCACATCAACCAAATAACTGCTGCAGCATATGGGCGCCTAGCAAACCTCAGAACAGCATTCCGACATCTTAATAAGGAATCGTTCAGGACCCTGTACACCGTGTACGTTAGGCCCATATTGGAGTATGCGGCACCAGTTTGGAACCCACACCTAGCCAAGCAAGTAAAGAAACAAGAGAAAGTGCAAAGGTTTGCAACAAGACTAGTTCCAGAGCTAAGAGGTATGTCCTATGAGGAGAGGTTAAGGGAAATCAACCTGACGACACTGGAGGACAGGAGAGATAGGGGGGACATGATAACGACTTACAAAATACTGAGAGGAATTGACAAGGTGGACAAAGACAGGATGTTCCAGAGATTGGACACAGCAACAAGGGGACACAGTTGGAAGTTGAAGACACAGATGAATCACAGGGATGTTAGGAAGTATTTCTTCAGCCACAGAGTAGTCAGGAAGTGGAATAGTTTGGGAAGCGATGAAGTGGAGGCAGGATCCATGCATAGCTTTAAGCAGAGGTATGATGAAGCTCACGGTTCAGGGGGAGTGACCTAGTAGCGACCAGTGAAGAGGTGGGGCCAGGAGCTTGGAATCGACCCCTGCAACCTCAACTAGGTGAGTACAACTAGGTGAGTACAACTAGGTGAGTACACACAGGTGTAAGTCCAGTCAAATGTATTTCACTGTTTATTAAAGTTAACAATACCTTAACCCCTATATAAAATAACAGAAAACATACACTAAGATATACATTCTTTAAGGTGTATGTACGTAGATAAATACTTTCCTCGGAATACATCCACTCTGTGTATATAAATGTAGATACACACGTCTTGTTGTATAAACACAGAGATACACCCTCTCGTGGTATGTTTATACACATAGATACACCCCTCTCGCTGTTTATATACAGATATACATCCCCCCATCGCTGTATATATATATATACATAGATATACACCCCTCACACTCCACGTAACCCGCGGTGAAAGTATATATATATGTTTTTGGTCCGACTTTCCATAAGCTCTTGGTCAACAGAAGTACACAAAAAACGTTTTTTTTTGCATCACATACAAATAAAAAAACGAGAGCTTCATCTGAGGGTTATAAAACGCGTTTGATTAAAGATGTGCTTGATAAAAACTTGGGTTTGATCATAGAGCTGGTTTTAAAAGTTCTCTCTAAGAGGATAATGTTAAGAGAGTGAAGACACAAGCTTCAGTGAACCGAATTTTTTTTTTTTGCCCAGTGTAGAGCTTCGTTATGTTTCAGTGTCTAAGGTAACAGTGTCAGCTGCTGGTTATCTTGCTAAGGTATCACAGTGTCAGCTGCTGGTTATCTTGCTAAGGTATCAGTGTCAGCTGGTTATCTTGCTAAGGTATCAGTGTCAGCTGCTGGTTATCTTGCTAAGGTATCAGTGTCAGCTGCTGGTTATCTTGCTAAGGTAACAGTGTCAGCTGCTGATTATCTTGCTAAGGTATCACAGTGTCAGCTGCTGGTTATCTTGCTAAGGTATCACAGTGTCAGCTGCTGGTTATCTTGCTAAGGTATCAGTGTCAGCTGCTGGTTATCTTGCTAAGGTATCAGTGTCAGCTGCTGGTTATCTTGCTAAGGTAACAGTGTCAGCTGCTGATTATCTTGCTAAGGTATCACAGTGTCAGCTGCTGGTTATCTTGCTAAGGTATCACAGTGTCAGCTGCTGGTTATCTTGCTAAGGTATCACAGTGTCAGCTGCTGGTTATCTTGCTAAGGTATCACAGTGTCAGCTGCTGGTTATCTTGATAAGGTATCACAGTGTCAGCTGCTGGTTATCTTGCTAAGGTATCACAGTGTCAGCTGCTGGTTATCTTGCTAAGGTATCACAGTGTCAGCTGCTGGTTATCTTGCTAAGGTATCACAGTGTCAGCTGCTGGTTATCTAGCTAAGGTATCACAATGTCAGCTGCTGGTTATCTTGCTAAGGTATCAGTGTCGGCTGCTGGTTATCTTGCTAAGGTATCAGTGTCAGCTGCTGGTTATCTTGCTAAGGTATCACAGTGTCAGCTGCTGGTTATCTTGCTAAGGTATCATAGTGTCAGCTGCTGGTTATCTTGCTAAGGTATCACAGTGTCAGCTGCTGGTTATCTTGCTAAGGTATCATAGTGTCAGCTGCTGGTTATCTTGCTAAGGTATCACAGTGTCAGCTGCTGGTTATCTTGCTAAGGTATCAGTGTCAGCTGCTGGTTATCTTGCTAAGGTATCACAGTGTCAGCTGCTGGTTATCTTGCTAAGGTATCACAGTGTCAGCTGCTGGTTACCTTGCTAAGGTATCACAGTGTCAGCTACTGGTTATCTTGCTAAGGTATCAGTGTCAGCTGCTGGTTATCTTGCTAAGGTATCACAGTGTCAGCTGCTGGTTATCTTGCTAAGGTATCACAGTGTCAGCTGCTGGTTATCTTGCTAAGATATCAACGTCAGCTGCTGGTTATCTTGCTAAGGTATCAGTGTCAGCTGCTGGTTATCTTGCTAAGGTATTACAGTGTCAGCTGCTGGTTATCTTGCTAAGGTATTACAGTGTCAGCTGCTGGTTATCTTGCTAAGGTATCACAGTGTCAGCTGCTGGTTATCTTGCTAAGGTATCACAGTGTCAGCTGCTGGTTATCTTGCTAAGGTATCACAGTGTCAGCTGCTGGTTATCTTGCTAAGGTATCATAGTGTCAGCTGCTGGTTATCTTGCTAAGGTATCACAGTGTCAGCTGCTGGTTATCTTGCTAAGGTATCAGTGTCAGCTGCTGGTTATCTTGCTAAGGTATCACAGTGTCAGCTGCTGGTTATCTTGCTAAGGTATCACAGTGTCAGCTGCTGGTTATCTTGCTAAGGTATCACAGTGTCAGCTGCTGGTTATCTTGCTAAGGTATCACAGTGTCAGCTGCTTGTTATCTTGCTAAGGTATCACAGTGTCAGCTACTGGTTATCTTGCTAAGGTATCAGTGTCAGCTGCTGGTTATCTTGCTAAGGTATCACAGTGTCAGCTGCTGGTTATCTTGCTAAGGTATCACAGTGTCAACTGCTGGTTATCTTGCTAAGGTATCACAGTGTCAGCTGCTGGTTATCATGCTAAGGTATCAGTGTCAGCTGCTGGTTATCTTGCTAAGGTATCACAGTGTCAGCTGCTGGTTATCTTGCTAAGGTATCACAGTGTCAGCTGCTGGTTATCTTGCTAAGATATCAATGTCAGCTGCTGGTTATCTTGCTAAGATATCAATGTCAGCTGCTGGTTATCTTGCTAAGGTATCAGTGTCAGCTGCTGGTTATCTTGCTAAGGTAACAGTGTCAGCTGCTGGTTATCTTGCTAAGGTATCACAGTGTCAGCTACTCGTTATCTTGCTAAGGTATCACAGTGTCAGCTACTGGTTATCTTGCTAAGGTATCACAGTGTCAGATACTGCTTATCTTGCTAAGGTATCACAGTGTCAGCTGCTGGTTATCTTGCTAAGGTATCACAGTGTCAGCTGCTGGTTATCTTGCTAAGGTATCACAGTGTCAGCTGCTGGTTATCTTGCTAAGGTATCATAGTGTCAGATACTGGTTATCTTGCTAAGGTATCACAGTGTCAGCTACTGGTTATCTTGCTAAGGTATCACAGTGTCAGCTACTGGTTATCTTGCTAAGGTACCACAGTGTCAGCTACTGGTTATCTTACTAAGGTACCACAGTGTCAGCTACTGGTTATCTTACTAAGGTACCACAGTGTCAGCTACTGGTTATCTTATTAAGGTACCACAGTGTCAGCTACTGGTTATCTTACTAAGGTATCACAGTGTCAGCTACTGGTTATCTTACTAAGGTACCACAGTGTCAGCTACTGGTTATCTTACTAAGGTACCACAGTGTCAGCTACTGGTTATCTTACTAAGGTACCACAGTGTCAGCTACTGGTTATCTTACTAAGGTACCACAGTGTCAGCTACTGGTTATCTTACTAAGGTACCACAGTGTCAGCTACTGGTTATCTTACTAAGGTACCACAGTGTCAGCTACTGGTTATCTTACTAAGGTACCACAGTGTCAGCTACTGGTTATCTTACTAAGGTACCACAGTGTCAGCTACTGGTTATCTTACTAAGGTACCACAGTGTCAGCTACTGGTTATCTTACTAAGGTACCACAGTGTCAGCTACTGGTTATCTTACTAAGGTACCACAGTGTCAGCTACTGGTTATCTTACTAAGGTACCACAGTGTCAGCTACTGGTTATCTTACTAAGGTACCACAGTGTCAGCTACTGGTTATCTTACTAAGGTACCACAGTGTCAGCTACTGGTTATCTTACTAAGGTACCACAGTGTCAGCTGCTGATTATCTTACTAAGGTACCACAGTGTCAGCTGCTGGTTATCTTACTAAGGTACCACAGTGTCAGCTACTGGTTATCTTACTAAGGTACCACAGTGTCAGCTACTGGTTATCTTACTAAGGTACCACAGTGTCAGCTACTGGTTATCTTACTAAGGTACCACAGTGTCAGCTACTGGTTATCTTACTAAGGTACCACAGTGTCAGCTACTGGTTATCTTACTAAGGTACCACAGTGTCAGCTACTGGTTATCTTACTAAGGTACCACAGTGTCAGCTACTGGTTATCTTACTAAGGTACCACAGTGTCAGCTACTGGTTATCTTACTAAGGTACCACAGTGTCAGCTACTGGTTATCTTACTAAGGTACCACAGTGTCAGCTACTGGTTATCTTACTAAGGTACCACAGTGTCAGCTACTGGTTATCTTACTAAGGTACCACAGTGTCAGCTACTGGTTATCTTACTAAGGTACCACAGTGTCAGCTACTGGTTATCTTACTAAGGTACCACAGTGTCAGCTACTGGTTATCTTACTAAGGTACCACAGTGTCAGCTACTGGTTATCTTACTAAGGTACCACAGTGTCAGCTACTGGTTATCTTACTAAGGTACCACAGTGTCAGCTGCTGATTATCTTACTAAGGTACCACAGTGTCAGCTGCTGGTTATCTTACTAAGGTACCACAGTGTCAGCTACTGGTTATCTTACTAAGGTACCACAGTGTCAGCTACTGGTTATCTTACTAAGGTACCACAGTGTCAGCTACTGGTTATCTTACTAAGGTACCACAGTGTCAGCTACTGGTTATCTTACTAAGGTACCACAGTGTCAGCTACTGGTTATCTTACTAAGGTACCACAGTGTCAGCTACTGGTTATCTTACTAAGGTACCACAGTGTCAGCTACTGGTTATCTTACTAAGGTACCACAGTGTCAGCTACTGGTTATCTTACTAAGGTACCACAGTGTCAGCTACTGGTTATCTTACTAAGGTACCACAGTGTCAGCTACTGGTTATCTTACTAAGGTACCACAGTGTCAGCTACTGGTTATCTTACTAAGGTACCACAGTGTCAGCTACTGGTTATCTTACTAAGGTACCACAGTGTCAGCTACTGGTTATCTTACTAAGGTACCACAGTGTCAGCTACTGGTTATCTTACTAAGGTACCACAGTGTCAGCTAACTCATGTATCACATCTAGCAGCAATACTGATCTAAGGGTTGTAAGAGCATAATTAGGTTATTCTCCACAATGTCAAAAATCTCCTGGAAAAATTCCGAGAAGAAAGTCTCGCTCCAGCACAGTTCATTACGGCAGCATTTTTTTTGATATTGCGTCTTTGCTTTGTGTTAAAGAGTATGAACATGTGTTGGTCTTGTCAATATTGCTCCTCCTCCTCATCTCTCGCCGTTCTTTTCTCTATTGGACTGAAGAAGCCACTGGCTGGCGAAACGTTTCCTCAATAAATATTCCCAGATGTTTCGCAAGTGTCTTATTCTTCATGTATATGTATGGGGAGGCGTTGGAAACTGCATGGGGTGTAGCAGCGCATGGGGAATGGGAGATAATGAGGATTTGATTGAAGGAATTGATGGATTGCTTCACTTTTTTTTTCTTTTTGCATCAAGAGCCCTTCACCATTTCCCTTTAGGTTTGAAGGGAACTGGAGTGCTTGTCACCGTTCATTCTGGCTTGTTACGGTCTTACATGTCACCGTGAGTCGTAGATCATTGCGATCCACCTTTACCAAACCCTGTTTCTCTCTCCCCATCCCTATCTAACCTTGTCCAACCCTACTCCACCAGCATCACCTTTCCCTACCTGCACCTATCCTTATCCCCTCCCCTCCACCTTTCCCCTCTCTCTCTCTGTCCCCTAACCCCTCGACACCCATCACACTTCAATGTGAAAGAGCAAATAAGTAATTTCCTCTCTCATTTCTCGGCATTACGTTTGCAAAAGCACGTGTGTCAGAGTGCTTATTTGAACGAAATACACTCCTTCCTCTCCTTCCTTCAATACGGCCGTAATATCAGGTAAATACTGCTTCATGCTGAAGCTTTTCCCTGAAAGAGTAATTCCACACACCATTCCTCAGCTTCCGCTGAATCTCTTCTCACAACTTTGCTCTTCCAACAGGTTTTATTTGCTTTAATATTACTGTTAATACTTCCTTTGTAACGTGCTCTTTCAAATCTGTGTTTTCCAACCACTCCATTCTGCTGTGACTGGAGTGTCTGTGTTTTACAACCACGCTGTTTTTGCAGTGATTGGAATATCTGTTTTACAACTACGTCTTTCTGCAGTGATTGGAATATCTTTGTTTGTAAACTACGCTGTACTGCTTTACTTGGAATATATGTGTCCGGCAAGCACGCAGGTTTGCAGTATTAAGAATATCTATTTTATAACTACGCAGTCCTGTAGTCGTTGGAATATTTACAACAAGAGAATTCTGCAGTGATTGCAATATCAAGATTTACAAATCCCTGCAGTGACTGGGATATCAAGATCTTCAGAGCCCTGCAATGATTGGAATATCAAGATCTACAAAGCTCTGCAGTGATTGGAATATCAGTTTTAAGGGTAACGATTCCTGCAGTGGAATATATGTCTTTCGAGTGAAGTAGTGACTGGAAAATTTACAGTTAGGCTGTGCTGCAGTGATAGGAATATCTGCTGTTATACTGTTAAATAAAGCTGTACAACCCAGCAAAGCTTCCATTGAGTAAGCTGCTGTACGCTTCTCACATCAACAGCGTTGCACAATTTGCAATATCACTCCACTCGTCAAGTCAGATTGCAAAATCCCCGACTGATTTTTCGTCGAAAATTACACGCACGACGTCCAGAGAGTCTGCATGAATACGTTTTATGATCATTGCAATGCTGTTGCATATGTTTACGACTATTATTGCAAGGAAATGTAATCACTTGTATATTATTGTCAAATGTAATTATTTCATAATTGCATATGAAAACTTAACGTCACTTCGAGTTCCCTTAATGATGGTGAAGGGCACTTGATGTGCCGTATTGCTGCTTTCCCTTCCTTCCTCGGATCAGACTATTCCACTTCCTATCATCCCTGTGATTCATCTGAGTCTTCAACGACGAATTGTGTCCCCTTGTTGCTGTGTCCCACCTCTCGAACATCCTGTCTCTGTCCACCTTGTCAATTTTTCTCAGTATTTTATATGTCGTTATCATATCCCTCCTTATCTCTCCTATCCTCGAGTGTCATCAGGTCGATTTCCCTTAATCTCTCCTTGTAGGAAATACCTCTTAGCTCCGGGACTATTCTTGTTGCAAACCTTTGCACTTTCTCTAATTTCCTTACGTGCTTGGCTAGGTGAGGGTTCCAAACTGGTGAGCATACTCCAATATAGGCCTGACATACACCGTGTAGAGAGTCCTGAACGATTCCTTATTGAGATGGCGGAAAGCTATTCTTAGGTTTGCTAGGCGCCCATATGCTGCAGCAGTTATTTGGTTGAAGTGCGCCTCAGGAGATGTGCTCCGTGTTATACTCACCCCAAGATCCTATTCCTTGAGTGAGGTTTGTAGTCTCTGGCCCCTAGACTGTACTCCGTCTGCGGTCTTCTGCGTGTGTGTATGTGTGTGTGTGTGTGTGTGTGTGTGTGGGTGTATCTCACGCAGTTTAAATATTGTGTCAGAACGTGTAGAAAGAATGAAAAAGAATGAGAATGTATTTAGATTTTGATTCAGTTTGTCTCCCAGCCTCAACTGGAGTTGTTCTCTCTCACTGTTTCTCTCTCTCTTTCTCCTCTCTCTCTCTCTCTCTCTCTCTCTCTCTCTCTCTCTCTCTGTCTCTGTTTGTCTGTCTCTCTCTGTCTCTCCGTCTGCCTCTGTGTCTGTCTGTTTGTCTGTCTGTCTCTTTCTCTTTCTTTCTCTGTATCATGTTCTCTCAGATTACCATGATCTCTTTTACACTAATACTACGCAATACTCATAGGAGTGATACAGCACCTTCATGGGATGAGAGATAATCAGGAAGTGGAGCCTAGCTCCAATTCCTTGAGTCATAAGCCCATCACTAGCATCAAGGCAATCCTCATATATACTCCATGATGTAATGTATATTCTGAGTGTCGTCCAGTTTTACATTATTCACCGGATTATTAGCCGAGATTCTGACCTATTGTTTACCTTCTGCCTTGTGTCCATGAATGGTGTATAATGAAGACAAGATGAAAATTAGACACATGTACAGCATCTGGGTATATTTACTGTAGACGTTTCGCCATCCAGTGGCTTTATCAATATAGATTCTAGGACACTGGAAGACAGAAGAACTATATACAGAAGATAAGGTAATCAGTCCCTCAGCCTAGGAGTTTGTGAAGAGCATTGTAGTCTAATACGGTGCTCTTCACACCAAGACTGAGGGACTCATTACCTCACATTTTAAATATAGTTCTTCTGTGTTCCATTTATGTTCTAGAATTTGCATTGATAAAGGCACTGGAGGGCGAAACGTCTGCAATAAAGATACCTAGATGTTGCACATGTGTCTAATTTTCAACTTCTGCTTCATTTCTCTCAACTTTTGAGTACTGGAAGTAGACAGCCCGTCATGGTAGTGTCACCATCACTTGTACTTAACTTTAATTCTATCTAGAGGTGATATTCGGAAGGCGGTAGATGAGGAAATGTCTTCCTTAGTCCTTTAGAACTATAAACAGAAGACAGTGGGAGATGAGGTAATCAGTCCCTTAGTCTTGTAGAAATATAAACAAAAGACAGTGGGAGATGAGGTAATCAGTCCCTTAGTCTTGTAGAATTATAAACAAAAGACAGTGGGAGATGAGGTAATCAGTCCCTTAGTCTTGTAGAATTATAAACAAAAGACAGTGGGAGATGAGGTAATCAGTCCCTTAGTCTTGTAGAATTATAAACAAAAGACAGTGGGAGATGAGGTAATCAGTCCCTTAGTCTTGTAGAAATATAAACAAAAGACAGTGGGAGATGAGGTAATCAGTCCCTTAGTCTTGTAGAATTATAAACAAAAGACAGTGGAAGATGAAGTAATCAGTCCCTTAGTCTTGTAGAAATATAAACAAAAGACAGTGGGAGATGAGGTAATCAGTCCCTTAGTCTTGTAGAATTATAAACAAAAGACAGTGGAAGATGAAGTAATCAGTCCCTTAGCCTTGTAGAAATATAAACAAAAGACAGTGGGAGATGAGGTAATCAGTCCCTTAGTCTTGTAGAATTATAAACAAAAGACAGTGGAAGATGAGGTAATCAATTCTGTTCAGAGTGACCTTGTTTCAATCCCCTTAAATAATATCTTGTCGAGTCTTAGAAAGACAGACTTCTTCAGAGTGACGAGACAGTAGTTCCTAGAGAGTATAAGGTTTAAGGAGCGATGAGAGTGAGTTTCTGGGAAAAGGTATAAAGGGAGGGAGAGAATATTTCTTTTTGAGGTGCCAAAAAGCTGGAGTTTTATTTCTAGTGATCTTTACACTGATCTTAAAAATCTCTCAACTTTCTCTCCTTCTGTTGCATTTTTTTATTTCCATTTTGCGTGCTATGACAGCTTTTCATCTCCATTTTTGTATCCTTTCTTCGTAAATTGAAGATTTTTTGTTGCCTTTTTCATGAACAGTTTGTGTTCTGAATTTTTTGTAGGATCTTTTGTATCAAAGTTTCGTGACCTTTGTGTGTGTGTGTGTGTGTGTGTGTGTGTGTGTGTGTGTGTGTGTGTGTGTGTGTGTGTGTGTGTGTGTGTGTGTGTGTGTGTGTGTGTGTGTGTGTGTGTGTGTGTGTGTGTGTGTGTGTGTTTGTGTGTGTATTTATAAGTATTGATGAGTGTCTCTGTCACTTCCCATTATAATCAAAAAGAAGCGCTAAACCACAAGGGCTATACAGCGTCTGTCACTTCCCAGCTTCTTAAGGAGATAATTACATTCATCTTACCTTATTTTTGTAAGTAAAACCCTGCTCATGTCTAATTATCTTTTCAAATGAATGTATGATGCTGCCTTGGTCCCATATTTCGTAGTGCCACCTCAGCAAGGAAGGGGTTCCTTACTCCTGCACGCCCTTCAGATTTTCCCTTCTATGTATGAATTACTTAAAGACAAAGCCAGGTTTGTCAGCCATTCATATTCTCTTTGGTTTCCTGGTATACTAGTTCAGAAATTTTCCCCATTTGTGACATCAAGAAATTTGTCTAGTATGTGTATAGACCTAGTATGTGTATCGTCTATTTTTTCGTGAATGTGATTGAACATATGAACTCTGATCCTGTTTGAATTCCCATCAATTCGTCTATATTTCCTGCATGAAAGTTCTATCCAGCCTGATAGTTTCGTGGACTTCTCTTTTTATTTTGTTTTGTATATCTCATAGCTGAGAATAACTGGGTTGGGTTTGGCGAGGAAAGCGAGAGGGTGTCAGTTCAGGGAAACCAGACAGGCATGTATATGCGTGGGGATGGGTGGATTGTGGATGTGCTGTGGGAAATGTATATTTCTGGTCTTTATTGTGGCTAGGGTGAGTAAAGAAGTGGAAGCTACGGTTTGGAGGTGTGTAGGATAGGTGGGTCCAGTCAGGTGAGTGTATGCAAGGCGTGTTGATTTCTGGTATTGTTGAAAGGTAATAGAGAGTTGTGTGGTAAGGATATTTAGAGGTGGGAGTGGGTAGTGAGGACAGGTAGAGAGTGTTTTTGTGGGAAAAAGTGTGTTTATTTGCGTTAATGAGTGCATGTGTGTCCATTACATATTAATAGACAAATTCCTTACCATTATCTGACTAATATAACTGTACTAACCTTCTCCTCTTACCCTCTCTTCTTTTTTCTGTCCCTTCACTCCTCCCCTACCCCATACCCTTCATTTCACCCTTCTCTTCCCCCTCCCTCTAACTCTCCCTCTCAGAAGTTTTTGTCCTGATGGTAAAATACGAGTGCAGAGATCTGCCTCTCAGCCCTGGGCCCAGACCTTGAGGGATGTCCTTCTCGTTTGTCCTCAATTTCTCCAACAAGGAAGTAGCTTTTTGTGTGCCTGGGTTTTCAGAGCCCCGGAAGCGATTGTCATAATTTTTAATTTTTCTTTCCTGGGGAGTTATGAGGAATTTTTTTTACCGTGACTGAGATGGTGGCTAGAAGGAGGAAGAGGGGACTGAGTTTGTCGAGGTTGGGGTACGAATTAGAGCGTTGCCTGGACTGGAGGTTACGTTTTAGCGATGTAGGTGTGAACTGACGAATATTTGACATATATTGTGAGAGTAGAGATCATCAGGAGTGTGCGAGGATAATTTTCTAAGGGAATGGAACTGGAGAGATGCGTTGTAATGTTGTCACAGAGTGGTATAACCAATTCAGTGAGGAAAAAGATTTGGTGTTGAACATATTTCGTTACACATAGAACCTTTGCATTGGAGAAAGCCAATAGAATTATTTCCTCACAGAGGTACCAAAGCTGTTATACCAGCTCATAGCTGGCTGCTTTGGAGATGATTTTTCTTTTGATTCCACGAGGCGAAGGTCCTAGGCTGCAGTGGACGCAGTCATCGGCTCAGCGAACCATGCTTTAGTGTAGTTAAAGAGATGTCATGTTGACTTAACGAAGAGTGAGGCTTACTTAACGAGATGTTATGTTCATAAGTGAGATATAAAGCTCATCAGGGTAGTATATTAGAAGTTTAATATATCGACTGCCAATGAATCCTTTAAGGCTGTACATATACGGTATGTGTATCTCTAAGCGTATACAGAGTATACATTCACTTAGAGATACACATCTCTCGGTACACACACAATGAGGAAACGAGACATGGTATGTTAGAAAAATGTCACTGAATTAGCTACAAATGTTGACGTTTTGACTTTTTATGGATAATGAACGGTGACATCGTTAAAGGTAAAGAGTTACAATACATTAATGTTACACGTGAAGTTATGATTCACACAACGAATAATTTCTGTTGATTTTGCGTACTCCACTAACACAGGGGCTAAGTGCCCTCATAATTTCCGCTTTCAATTTCCTGTTGTGTCGTTGCCTTAAGGCAACAGGTGGTACGTTTGGTTTCTCCTGTTGGACAAGGGCGAAAAGGGGGAGGAAGGAATGATGGGAAGAGAGATGGAGGGAAGAAAAAAACGCTGAGGAAAGGACTGATGGAGAAAACTTGGGGGAGTGGTGGAGAAAGAGATGTTAAAAGGGAGAATGATAGATGGAAGAAAGAGGGGAAGAAGGAAAGAGACTGCTAGGGAGAGAGGAATGGTGTGAGAATAAGGATTGAATAGGGTGAGACGGGATTCGGAAATATGGATACATTAAGATGGAAAGGTGAGAGAGAAAATAATCTACACACACACACACATACACACACACACACACACACACACACACACACACACACACACACACACACACACACACACACACACACACACACACACACACACACACACACACACAAATATTAGCCCAACAGTGTTACCATCAACACTGTGGTCAAGCCGTGGCTTATCATGTGAAGCTTGTGTATGTAAACAGATGTAACTGTGTATTTTATACATGAATGTTTGACCTGGGGATGGGAGAGAAAGAGGGGGAAAGGAGAGAGAGAGAGAGAGAGAAACAGACAGACAGACAGACAAAGAGAATGTAAGAGAGAGAAAAGAGAAAAGAATTCACAACACATATAAGTAATCTTTTCTTTAATCCTGGAGAAGCTTCAGGTGCAACAAATAAGTGAGACAGAGAGAGCACTTTCTCTCTCTCACTGTCACACAAACTTCACGTTTTGACAGTCGTTCACTTTCTCTTTTGTAGCAGTTTTTCAGCTGTTCTGGACTTCGTAATGGCGAGTTTTGGGATGGAATCCCTTTTTCCGTTTTTTTTATAGTGTGTGTGTGTGTGTGTGTGCGTGTGTGTGTGTGTGTGTGTGTGTGTGTGTGTACTCACCTATTTCTGGTTGCAGAGGTCGAGTCTTAGCTCCTGGCCCCGCCTCTCCACCGGTTGTTACTGGGTCCTCTCTCTCCCCGCTCCATGAGCTTTATCAAAACTCGTCTTAAAACTATGTATGGTTTCCGCTTCCACTACGTC